>NC_134403.1:6951174-7223233 GCF_038048845.1 Mixophyes fleayi
TAACAAAACTTTGGTGGTGGAAGACCAACGCGTTTCATCACTTGAAATAAAAACTAAATACACAAATTAATGTAGTGCCAAAAAAACCAAAAACAAAAAATTATTATAGACAAAATGTTGTAATAAATAAATAGTACAACAAGAGATTCTCCAGTGAGGGCTGTTGCTAACACTGCATGGTAGAGTCCAAGCAGCTCCAGATTCCAATTGTGAAGATGCAGAAAAGGCTTCCGCTGACATATCTGTCTCTTCCGCTGGACACTGATGGTACAGGAGCCCGGACCTTCTCAGGATTGGGAAGGGGAGAAGTCTCATTCCAGCCCTAGACAGTAGTTGATGCCTTGTACCAGTCCAATGATGACGGGCTGCCATGCAACAAGGTACCGTAGCCAGTCCAGAAGCTGCCCATACATGACGTGCGGTCTCTCCCAGCTGGACGTGGCGAGTTAAGGATCCCGAGAAGAAACACTCGGAAGTTAAAGTAGATATATTTATATATTTCAGCAATAGAAGGGATGCAGATGTTTCCCTGAAATCCAAAACTGTGTGTGTAGAGAAGGGTAGAAATACAACATCTGCAAATAGCCATACAACCAATTATCCATGAGCTTCCCACATAAGTAACTGGATACAAACGTATGCCTCCGTTTCACTCTGTCTGTGCCCCAGGTATCTAGAATGGTCACTCGTGCCACAGCAAATCCCTGATATTACCCATTGTTGATCATGCCGGTATATTAAGACTAAGTTACCAACTGCAACTATTTCTGCACCTACGCCACCTTCCTTTAACATTAACAGGGCAGCTATCTCATCACCCTCTTTTCAACTGTTCCTCTCTGTGCAAAAACCTCCAGTACATGCTCTGATTGGCTACAGGTCGGTCTAGTCCTGTACACTTTCTAATGCTCCGATTAGCTGCAGGTCAGTCTAGTCCTGTACACTTTCTAATGCTCCAATTGGCTACAGGTTGGTCTAGTCCTGTACACTTTCAAATGCTCCGATTAGCTACAGGTCAGTCTAGTCCTGTACACTTTCTAATGCTCCGATTGGCTACAGGTCAGTCTAGTCCTGTACACTTTCTAATGCTCTGATTGGCTACAGGTCGGTCTAGTCCTGTACACTTTCTAATGCTCCGATTGGCTACAGGTCGGTCTAGTCCTGTGATTGCTCCATTTCTCTCACCCCAGTGACACATAAGGGACAGCTGTTCTAGGTGTCTCACCAAGAAGAGAATAGTGGGAAATGACTTCATTAGATCTATAGCCATAAAGTCAATAGGATACGGGTTACTGAACATCCTCTTCAGATCCACCTTCTCCTTGCAGTATGGACACGTCTGCTTCTTCCCCACAATGCACCAGCCACGGATACAGAACTCATGGAAACTGGAGAGCAGAAAGTTAAGGCAAACATCTAGAGAGCCAGGAGCCGATGTACTAACACCTAGAACAACAAAGGTTTATACGTGGGAAGTAAAGGCTGACATCAATCCCTGAATCATTAACAATGTGATGGGAGTTCAACTGTATTTTATTTCTTTTTTTGATCCTTTTTTGACCAGAATAAAATTAATAAGAATCTGAATTTAAAAGTAGCTGTGGAAAAACACATAAAGAGTTTCACAATGAGGATGTAATCTATTAATTGCCCCGGCAAGATGTGCAACCAGACACAGGGTCTGACACAGCTTAAGGCTGTATGGCGAGATACCCCCCTGGAGTGGGGGCAATTAGCCCTTAGGTATAATTAATTCTAATCCTTATGGACTGCTGAGACCAGTAGTTCACCAACTATCTACTGTGGACGTAGACTCCATATTGGGCTTATTGCTGCACACTTTGTAATGCTTTTGTGTTGCTATATTTATCAATGTATGTTATGCTTTCTAGGACT
Source organism: Mixophyes fleayi (assembly GCF_038048845.1). NCBI lineage: Eukaryota > Metazoa > Chordata > Amphibia > Anura > Limnodynastidae > Mixophyes > Mixophyes fleayi. The sequence goes on from NC_134403.1 coordinate 6,953,071, forward strand.
GGTCCTCTCCGTAACCTTTATTTCCACTCTCCAGGACTGAGGAAAATATTTCATTTAGACAATAATCACAGACTTATACCTTTAACACTTCTGATTTGTTCACTATAAATATTTTCTGTGTGTAATAAATTGTTTAAATTCATATTTATAGTTCTACTTAATTGAACATCCCCAATTCTGACCACATCTGTGCAGAGTTTGTATGTTCTCCACGTGATTCACAAGAAGGATACACATGGTTGCAGGAAAGCCTGTAGGTGTTTTCAATGATTCCCTCCTCGTTGACATCCACAAAGATGGGCTGTCCGCATACGGCGCACACGCTGTCCGACAGATGTTTGGTGGGCATGCCGGACGCACTGTAAAACTGAGCAGAGGTTACAATTCATCTTCTGCTGCAATGGCTCAGAATAACCCGGAGTTTAATCATATAACAGTAATTATTAGAATGCTGTAAACAACTGGAATCTCTCCAGCAGATGTACAAGTCCCTGCATGAGAGAGAGCACGCTCTGTACACAGACACAGACACGTACACGTACACGTACACAGACACGTACAAGCCTGGAAAGGGGAAGTAAAAGTAATCTGCAGGTGCCGAGAATGATGAAGTCGCTACTGTGGTATTCAGGCAGTGTTATTGTAGCCTGTAGAGACCTGGTCTGTACATACACAGATGATGGCTCATACAGCCCCCTCTCCCACATGCCCCCTATGCCTAGGACCAGCTATTACCGGGAGGACTCATTCTGTCTGGTCTAATAAGCTGCTGCACTGATAGGATGGACGGACGTCTCACAGCTTCAGGTAACCGGAGGGGGAACCCCCCCACCCCCTCCCAATCTGTAAATGAGGGAGGCAGCATGGGAGACAGAAGAGACCGGACTATAACCCTCTCTGTACAGACACACGATTGTTAAGGGAATTGTCTTACAGGTAACCTGCTCTCTATGCAGGTGGGTGAACAGTGAGAAGAGGACAGTAACATTTATATGTGGCAGAGACCTCGGACTTTCACTCAAATGATTACTGTTCTCATATTGCAGACTAGGTAATCGCTGTTAATATCACTACAACCACAGAGCTGGACAAACTCCTCCAAACATTACAAGACAGTAACATGACAGCACATGAACGAGCCGTGAACAAACGGTAACTGGTATTTCAGGTGGATCATTACATGGGCGTCTGCTCTCTGACAGATCACCACTGTGACGGACAGACCTGCACTAGAACACAATGGCAGCTGCCCCGTAGTACAGAACAGAATAGAGAGGTGTTCTCATGTAACAGGTGATGGGGCTACAACAGACATGACCCCAGCCCGGGCAGTAAGAGTAGATCATGCCAGTTGCAGCACGCTGGGTCACACTTGTTACACGCTGTGATATCTGGGAGAGGAGAACATGTCTGTGAATAACATGTCACCCGTGTACTTACACCTATCGTGGACGCCATGTAATCAGCGCACATCTCTGCAAAGTCCCGGCCGAGCACCCCATAATACAGTCCGTAGAAGAGAAGGGAGATGCCAAAGTCCATCGCGTCCTCTGGCTTTATCCTAGGAAACAAAAGGGGGGAGGGGCGATGCTGTAGTCACATGATATAGCATGGAGCACAAGCGGGATCCTACAGATACACAAGAACTTCACTGGTCTACAGATTGTAGCCTGGAATATCTCTCTCTCTGTATATGTATGTATATATATTATATATATATAAAAAAGGGCGCTTGCGTCGGGAAGAAACGCTCTTCCCCTGAGGAGGCCTGGGCTAGGACCAAATGCATGACAAGAACCTTTTTAACACCTTAAGAAGCTTGATTTGACTAGAATGCATGAGTATCATGCACGGGTTAACATATATATATATATATATATATATATATATATATATATATATATATATATATATATATATAACACACAACCGATATAAAATGCTTTGTGTGTAGAAATGATAACTTTCAACCAGTAAGTGGAGCTATAGAGCGACCTCTGCTGGAGAACTAGAGTAAGTCCATCCTACATCAGTTGGCTGTACACATTACATTCTTAGGGGCATATTCAATTGTCGTTGGAAACGCCGGTAATAGTGCGCGTAAAAAACGTTATTACGGTAGTTTTCTCGCTGAATTTCAGCTCGCAGCTCCCTGAGCCGCGTGCTGAAATCCAGCTATTACTGTAATACCGGTAATAGTTTTAACGCAGCGGGATATTCAAACAATTGAATATGCCCCTTAAGGCAGCAATCCCGTGAACAAATTGTTGTTTTTTGTTTTTTTTTAGCATAAAACACACGGGGCCTGATTAATTAAGACGTTTCTTATTTAAGTCTCCTGGACAAAACCATGTTACAATGCAAGGGGTGCAAACTAGTATTCTGTTTTGCACATAAGTTAAATATTGACTGTTGTTTCATGTAACACACAAATATCAACTTTAAATTTCAGTGTACAAATAAGCTATCAAGTATCTGTGTGTTACATGAGAAAACAGTCAGTATTTAACTTATGTGCAAAACAGAAAACTAATTTTCACCCCTTGCATTGTAACATGGTTTTGTCCAGTAGACTTAAATAAGAAACGTCTTAATTTAAGCTCCTTAATGAAATCAGGCCCAAGGTTTGTAATTACCACTTTCCCTTTTTTGTTTCAGACATGTATTAATAAATTATGATTCTGAACTTCCAGGGCAACCACAGTCACATGATGTAGTGAGCAGAGTGGCTATGGAACACCCCTTTCAGCTCTATCTGCACAGCATATGATATGCCGAGAGCTTCCATTTCTGGCAGCCATACCTTGCACTCTCTGATTTGTAGTAGGACAGCTAACAAAAATGTCAGATACATGCTTAAAAAGGCACTTAAATTACTATGTAAAGAAACATAAATAAACCCTTGTGGAATTGTTCTTAATCTGGTTGTTTTACACATTGTTGTGTCTATGGCAGCTGCAGAGGATCTTCCCACCTTCAGGCAACTCGTTTATCGCCTATATATGTCTTTGTGCTGCTTTTACTAAATACGCTGCTATTATTCATTATAGTTCCAATCTGTGCTTCTCAGCTGTGTATTTATATCAGGAAAATTGTGCTCATTTATCCAGCGAGCAGTTTTACACCATATAAACCATGCCTGATATAAAGGCACTGATGAAAAGCGCAGGGAAAGCCAAGGTTACAAAGTAGGTGAAAGCCAACAAATACAAGTTATCTGAAGATAGTAAACCAAATTAATAGCTTTGGGCGCGAGATCTTATTACGTGTGGGACATCAGAATATAAATACAGGAAGTTACTGCACACAACTTAACTAATTCATTGGATGCACACTCACCGGAACAATAAATTGAGACCAAAGAGCGTGAACATGACCGCTATGTATCCCACGATGCCAGTGGCGTAGCTCATTTTGTACAGCAAGAGGAACCATTTATAGACCAGCCTGCGGGGAGACACGTACGTTACTTTATTATTGTATATAAAGGACCACATTCATGTCAGCGTTTATCAGTTACAAAGAAATAACGATTAGACCAGGCCTGGCCAAGCTCTGGCTCTCTGGGGTTATGAAACTACAAGTCCCAGCATGTCTTGCCACCTGTTACCTGGCTATCTACTGACAAAGCATGCTGGGGATCGTAGTTTCACAACACCTGGAGAGCCACCGGTTGGCCAGACCTGGACTCGACTGTCGAACCCGTGACATCAGCATCACTGTCACTGACCTGAAAATAGGGAACAGTCGCTCTGGATCCCTCTATATTCTGGATACGGGGACAGTATAAAACACACAACTATAGCTACATAAACCACAGAAAATAATCATCAAAGCAGTTCAAGGACTCAGAGCTTTTCTCCAAGAAAAACAATGGAAATACCTGGGTAAAGGAGGGACACCAAGCATATTGGAAGCAAGATCAGCCACACGGGTGTGACTCGTGCAGTAAGGAAGCAGATCATCCCAGGAGGGTCGAGGTCATGGATAGAAACGCTGGACTACCCTGGCTATAATTGTGGCTAGCATGGCTGCCAGAGCAGGACTGAATGACAGGAGTGTCAGTGACTGAACTTACTGATGTCTCAGGTGACTAAGATGAGGGCAGCTTGTACCCTACAGAGAAATCATCATCATTTATATATAAATCATCATTCCGCAGCACTAAAGACAGAGGACCAACAGGTGGGATACACAGGGGAACAGAGGTCAGAAGCACAGATTGCGGTGTCAGATCCGGTCATTAATTCCAAAAGCAAAACAAAACAGGTGACAACTGCAGACAAATGGTCTGTAAATTCCAATCTATGGAGCAAGCAGCCAAAAATGGTCCAATGATAACTGCAGAGTAGAAATCAGACGGGTGGCAGATCATAAACCACATCACACTGGGCAATACATTAAAGAGAGCATAGAGCACAGACAATGGATGGCCGAGCAGTCGCATAAGACTCTATGATGACACCACGGTCCTGATCAATGAACGAGTGGCACCAACCTAAAGGTCCCTATAGCCCTCTAACCTGGACGTCTGATGGTTCCGTAGTGTTGTGGGCGTATTTCCCTGGCAGGGCTTTGGTGCAGTCATTCCCTCAGAAGCCTGGTCCGTGTTAATCATTTCTTAATTACACTGAGTGATCATGGTCACCCGATGTTGCAGTATTTTTTTTCCTGATGGAGGGGTGTCGTCCAGAGTAATATCCACAGACCACGCATGGTCGCTGAATGGATTGATGAGCATGACACGGATGTTATCCATGGGTCACGGCTTTTCATTCACCAGATCTGAACCCAATCAAGCACTTATGGAATATTGTAGGACGATGCCCGAGACACTGATATCCACCATCAATGAGGAGTCAGTAGAGGGAATTCCTCCGGCACAGTCCCAGACATTAGTAGACTCACAGCACATATAGGCCCCACAGAGGGTCACAACGCCTATTAAATAACTTTATATATCGGTCAATCCATTATTTCATCATCATCATCAACATTTATATATATATATAGCACCAGCAGATTCTGTAGAGCGTTACAATTGGGAACAAACATTGATAAGACAATACTGGGTAATACATACAGACAGAGAGGTAAGAGAACCCTGCTCACAAGCTTACAATCTATGGGACAATGGGAATATGAAACACCAGGGTGTCCACTACTTGCTCTCACCTGGGGGTGGTCTGTTCCAGCGGCTTCCGGGTCGCCCTATAGGTAATAAACGCAGTGACAATAGAGAAGAGGACCCAGATTCCCAGGAACCGCCACCAGTGCAGCTTGACCGTGAAGTAGACAGGAACGATCCACATCTGGAACAGAGTCACCATCTGTAGGAACAGAAAATATCTTTACGGATATTTTGTTTACTTGCAGTACTCTAACCTCTTCTTTACACGCTGCACCCTCCTCCTCTCCGAGACCTGAACTGGTTTTATTGTTTGTGAGGTTACGGCCGTTTCACGGATATTACAGCCCCTCTATACACCTCTCAGCATTCATCTAACCCACCCTCTGTTCTTCTCCACCCTCAGTAAACCCCTCACACTAATTAGCACTCTCCACCCTCATATAGTTGGGTTCCCAGCGATAAACATATGAGATAGTTACTGATCTATGAAGTGAGAGTTTATCACCAGCCCTGGAGATTTTGCAAGGAGCTCTATATCAGGAACGCAGAGTTACTGTGGCACTTGTCATCGGACATTGTAATGATCTGGCCTGGAGCTTTCCCCTTTTAGGATAGTAAGATAGAGACCAGGGGCCTGAACTAGGACTTCTGAGACATCAGCCTCAGTTTAGCAGGTGGCAGCCCGGTACAGTGCTAGATACACAGAACATCCAGCTGTTGGATGTAATGAAGGTCTAGATGGACCAACGTTTAGGTGTCTAATCAGTGGGTAAACATATTTATGTATCAGTACAAAGCCAACTGGGGCAACAGGAGTATGAAGATGATTCCCGGACAGAGGACAACGAGCACCAGGAGACTCTATAAAAGCCAGCGGTGAGCGCTTACGTTGTAGGAGCGCGGATGTCTCTGCTTCCACTGCACCAGGAGCAGCTGAGCGACCACCAGGGTGGCGATCAGGATCAGCACCATTTCCGCATGCATGGCCTCGTGGCCCTTGTGCTTGGCGTGCATCTGGGCATGTTCCACCCTGAAACAGACAACACCAATGAGACACAAATCTGAGAGCAGTAAAACTATGGTTCTACGAACAAAGATATATCTTATTCCCGGTAGAGTACTCACCGCCATCGTTCTTCAGGGGCCAGGTCAGACAGATACACCTGCTGGATACAAGAGAGGACACCAATGACCTCTCTATAGAGGAGAATTAATGTTACATTCCAGCTCCAATGATCAAAGCAAACAGATAAGGAGCCGTCAATCCTCTCTAATCCTTGTGTACATTAATACTTTGTGATTGTGCAGCGGATTAAGAGGAACAGCGGCCAAGTTACTGAGCACCAAGGTCAGAGCTGCTGTAAGTAAAACTATGTCGGTCTCCTGGTATTCTGAGACTACACGAATACACCGTGGCTGTCAGAGCACTCAGACATTAGGAACTGGACAGACCCCAGTACTGAAACACTCACAGCAGATCTATGACATTGTACAAAAATCACGGACAAAGGTAATGTGTTTTGTTACTAAGTGCTTAGTAGAAAATGAAGTTTAATTTCCTCCTAATACAGCTCCCACTGTGCCAAACACAAAAACTAATCGTTCCTAATATTTCATGCCAGGTATAATGAGGAACACGCGACATCCGACGTTCAGTGTGCAACAAGTCAGGTGACCAGTGTTACATCTACACAAAATTCCTTTGTTTAAATATCACAATGTGCGCATACGTCCCAATCACCCCTCTGAGGCACACTGCGGCCAACCAGAGAGCTAGACTATTCTCATTGCTGGGGAGTAACCACCACACCCCATATACCCCGGAACACCAATTATACCAACTCTCTAACTACGTAATAAGTTTAAAGACACACGCTGCTGACCACACAGCACAGTAGATATAGCAGTCAGCCCAGGATCATTACACAGCTGCTGTATAGAGAAATGTACACAACTATTCATACTCTCCTGTATCACAATAATGTGGAATGTATTGCCAAAAACATCTCCACCTAGAAAAGCAAATAAAGAATTAAAACTATGGCTGCCAGTCCGTCTGCTACTATGTCCTGTTACCAAACCAACTAGAATTTAGCAAAGTGAATGCCCCTCTCGCCTGCATCCAGTGGAGGCAGCCATTTTGTGGGCTGGGCTAACATTCATGAGAATTCAGACCAGTGATCAGATAAGCTGAGAGCATTGTGCCTCCGGAGCGTCATGCTGGTCTTCTGCAGAGTACACTATAATCCCCCGAACATTTCATTCTGCGTTTACTGAGAGAGCTGGAGAGGAACCTCTTTAGATTGTAATATGTGGATTTTTTTTCAATGCCACCAGGTTCTGAATCATGTAATTATAACATATACTGAGATATTAGTGATATAAACACCTCAGGGAGATAATAAGAAAGAAACATAGATCTCCTCTCTGATCTAGTGACGGAGAAAGTGGATATAATGCACTGCAGACTTAGGACTAGATTTACTAAACTGCGGGTTTGAAAAAGTGGAGATGTTGCCTATAGCAACCAATCAGATTCTAGCTGTCATTTATTTACTGCACTCTACAAAATGACAGCTAGAATCTGATTGGTTGCTATAGGCAACATCTCCACTTTTTCAAACCCACAGTTTAGTAAATATACCCTCTTAGTGACAATGTGGTTTGCTCCAAAAATAATAAAAAAACAATGAGTGCAGTTAGGGCTCATTCATATGGTATTGTCTATATATATTGGCAGTCAGGTTCATACTGGTGACATAGAGAACAAGGGAGGTAGTCAGGGACAGATGACTCACTAGTCACACTTCATGTAGAGCAGAAGGAGAAAGTTATATACTGTGTATAACCTGAGGAACCAGCTCAGAACATAACAGTCCCTTGTACGGATCCGCCTGGGGGAATATGGGATTAAGCACAAGACGCTTCTTCCTGCTCCCACAGGTAACACCGTTCATTACACCAGTTAGAAGAAAGATACACAACTTAGAGGCCAATCAGATGCAGCCAGGAGCCCAGTAAGAGGTACGTCCACTGGAAACCATCCACAGTAAACTCTGTGATCTCTCCAACCGTCTAATCAAAGCTTAGAATAGGGCTGGTAGACAGAGAATGGTCTATGTACTTATTAATAGATTAATCTGAGGACCACTCTGGTTATATCTGTTTACTTTATCTGCTGGGAGTTGGCTTCCAGCATCTGCTACTCTGTTGTAAGAAATGTTTTCTTACAACAGCTCAACTAATTCTGGAAAAGTATTCTCTCTTGTACCGGATAGAAACCCTTTACAGACTTGAAACGCTCAATCATGTCCTCATTTCCCATCTTTCCTCCAACATTTATGATACATGTATATATGTAAATATTAAGCGCCTTGAGCCTTTCATGATGAGATTCTAACCCTGCACAATTTGTGTAGCCCGTCATTGGATCTTCAGTATTTTATTCATAACTTTCTTTAAGTCAGATCAGCAAACAGAACACAATGGTCTAAGTGAGGTCTAACTAAGACCCTATATAGGAGAACCAGGACTCCCCCCCCCCCCACTCCTACTGCGAATCCCTCCACCAATGCACCCAGGAAATCTGGCAGCCTTAGCCTACCCTATGAATATCTTCATTTTGCCCTAAATGCCCGTATAATAGAGAACAATAAATTCCAGGTGCCAGGTTGCAAAACAGGCCAAGAACAGTACAGTCTACACACATTTAACACAGAACCAGTCAAATATGCTCCCCAAGGTTATCAGACCAGGCCTGAGAGTGATCCAGAAAATAATCTGCCAGTCTGGTGAATCCTGTGTGGTAACTGTCAGAAGGCTGATAATAAAGTAATGTATAAAAGACTTCCTATAGCACGAGAAGCAAAACATTTGCAGACACAACATTTCTTTCAAAGTATATGCATGATGCATGACTGTGTTACATAATGTACATCAGTGATTCCTACGGTCACATGTCTGCTCATATATGCCACAAAGTACACCAGTGATCCTTACGGTCACTGTGACTGTTCATATATGCCAGCTCTGTAATGCCAACATGCTTTTTGTAACTTGCTGTGAAGCAAAGGGCACATCTGTATAACAGGAATGTCACTGCGTTTTCATACAGCTGCCTCCACTGCAGGAATGCAAGCTTAACCAGTGCAGAGCTCTAGGCCCTGGCCAACCTGTGGCATTCCAGATGCTGGGAAACTACAAGTCCCAGCTTACCTGGTCAGCTATTATCTATCAGCTGCAATGTTCTCCCCAGAAAATTTTGCCAGCCAGCTGGCATTAAGAAGCAGCCAGGTGGGGGGCAATGTAATACTTTGTATTAATATTTATAAATGTTGGAGGTTATTGCCCACACCTGCCAGGACTGGTCAGACTGGTGGACAGCGGTGTAACACACACTTCTGGCTTTTGTGCTCACATAATGCCTGTTCTAATAGGAGATACATAGGTTCATTCTATTATAATATGACTCTGTTGGGCTCCAAGAGCCAGGTGGGGCACGCAGGAAATAGATGCTGGGGAGAACACTGATCTGGAAAAGCATGCTGGGGCTTGTAGTTTAACACCATCGGGCGAGCCACAGCTTGGCCAGGCCATCTATGGGGTGGGAATATGGGAAAAAAGTGGTCCCATCAGTGTGACTTTTTCCAGGTACGTGAAAGAAGAACCCTGTCCTGTAATTGTCCCTGGCATAGGAGTGTTAGAATATCTGGGATGCAATAGGGGGATATTGCCATGTTAGTGTAATTGGGCTGGGAGAAGTAGAAGTCACCAAATTAAGGAAAGGGCCAGTGAATGTGACAGAACTGTCAGGGTCCCTGGGATTGGGGGAGGGGCCAGCATTGACAGTGCTCCTGGAATGGGGGGAGGGGTCAGCACTGTCAGTGCCCCTGGGATGAGGGGGGGGGGGAGGGGTCAGCACTGTCAGTGGCCCTGGGATGGGGGGAGGGGCCAGCACTGTCAGTGGCCCTGGGATGGGGGGAGGGGCCAGCACTGTCAGTGGTCCTGGGATGGGGGGAGGGGCCAGCACTGTCAGTGGCCCTGGGATGGGGGGAGGGGTCAGCACTGTCAGTGGCCCTGGGATGGGGGGAGGGGCCAGCATTGACAGTGCTCCTGGAATGGGGGGAAGGGCCAGCACTGTCAGGGCCCCTGTGATGTATAACCAGCCTCAGATCTATCATTATTATCTCCTCCATCCTTCCGGTGACATCTTACCTCCTCCACCGCCTCCCTCACCCCGGCTCCCCCGACTTCTACCTCCAGCACAGCCGCAGCCATCTTTCGCCACGACTGCGAGTTCCGGGAGAGAAGAACCAATCACAGCTCGTCTTCCGGCTGCCGGGTTTCGCCAATCAAAGAGCGCGGCGCTAATCACCTGACGCAGTTCCAGTACAGGTGACTTAGGACAATGATGACGTAAGACGCCGGTGAAGTCAAGCAGCGGCCATGTTTGTACACCCTGGTTGGATTGGTGCCTTCTCTGACTCACAGCTTCATCAGCCTGAGAACAAATGGAAATGTAACATTAGTGTACATTACTACATCATATATTCCGCTGACTACACCTACTATACCCCAGGGTGCCGATAGCATTACAGAAATGTCCTTACTTTATTAGGCTGCTATTATAAATATTTGTCTGCACTCCTCCACAGACATTTATATGCACGGACATCTTTTCGAAGACCAAAGCCTCATTCACACTACCGTGATTGTCTCAGAGAAAATGGCTCTGGGTGTGGAGACAGGCGCTCATGTGTAGTTCGGTCTCTCTCACATAAGAGTGTTGGAAATGTCTGTGACGCCAGGGGGCGTGTCCGTAGGGAAGCGCGGGAACCTCAGACAGCGAGAGAGGAGGACCCCAGCGGCCATGTGACTGGATGACGTCACCCCACACACGTTTCATGGTCACACTGAGCTCCTGAGAGGAATCACCTCAGACACCCAGCGGAGGTCATGCTGAGGATCATGTGACATGTATGTAGCGTGTGTTACTTCATACATTTGCAACTTCCCATATCAGACAACTGTACCCTGACCTAGTAATGTGATGGGGACTCTGGGGTGGTTGTCTCGCGGGTAAGAGTTGTTGGGCACGCCCCTTCATAGATTAGGCACCTCCCACCTGGAAGAGGCCACACCCCCACTGCTAGGTGGCCACGCCTCTGCCCCAGTTCTACAGGTGGGATATTGGGCTATATGCCCCTTGTACATGATAAGGAGAGCGCCATCAGTAACCTTCATCCTAGATTGTGGAGTTGCCCAGGGGGAGAGAGCAAAAACTTTACTTAAATTTCCCGCTTCCTCCACTCTAGGATCATCCCTTATATAAATGTGAACCTTTCTGTTTTCCCCCTTAATACTGCTCTGTTTAGGCTCATTTATGTTCTAAATAAGACAAGTTGGGGACATCTTTATTGTGTTTTGTGTAGCTGAATGTTTCTGTTACATTGAATGAAATGTGTCTATACATGCGATCTCTCATATAAAGTCCTATTGAAAGTATAGGCTGAAGCCTGGATTTTACTCCCTCTGAAATATACTGGCGGCTTCCTGCTAAAAATGGATCATTCCCCTAAATCCTCCTCCGCACCTTCAGTCTGACGTAATCACCTCCCACAAAACAGAATCTTGTTTTTGTCTGTGGATACTTAAGAAGTAGCATTCATGCACCTATCCTTTAATCAGCACTGACCACCTGAAGCCGCCCCCATCGAGTACTCGGCGAGGACCACCTGGAGCGGCCCCCATCCTGTTCTCGGCGTGGTTCGCCTGCAGCTGCCCCCACCCTGTTCTTGTCGAGGACCGCCTGCAGCCGCCCCCATCGTGTACTCGGCGAGGACCGCCTGCAGCCGCCCCCATCGTGTACTCGGCGAGGACCGCCTGAAGCCGCCCCCATCCTGTTCTCGGCGAGGACCGCCTGACGTCGCCCCCATCCTGTTCTCGGCGTGGTTCGCCTGCAGCTGCCCCCATCCTGTTCTTGTCGAGGACCGCCTGCAGCCGCCCCCATCGTGTACTCGGCGAGGACCGCCTGCAGCCGCCCCCATCGTGTACTCGGCGAGGACCGCCTGAAGCCGCCCCCATCCTGTTCTCGGCGAGGACCGCCTGACGTCGCCCCCATCCTGTTCTCGGCGAGGACCGCCTGAAGCCGCCCCCATCCTGTTCTCGGCGAGGACCGCCTGAAGCCGCCCCCTTCCTGTACTCGGCGAGGACCGCCTGAAGCCGCCCCCATCCTGTACTCGGCGAGGACCGCCTGAAGCCGCCCCCATCCTGTACTCGGCGAGGACCGCCTGAAGCCGCCGCCATCCTGTTCTCGGCGAGGACCGCCTGAAGCCGCCGCCATCCCGTACTCGGCGAGGACCGCCTGAAGCCGCCCCCATCCTGTACTCGGCGAGGACCGCCTGAAGTCGCCGCCATCCTGTTCTCGGCGAGGACCGCCTGAAGCCGCCGCCATCCTGTACTCGGCGAGGACCGCCTGAAGCCGCCTCCATCCTGTACTCGGCGAGGACCGCCTGACGCCGCCCCCATCCTGTTCTCGACGAGGACCGCCTGAAGCCGTCCCCATCCTGTTCTCGGCGAGGACCGCCTGAAGCCGCCCCCATCCCGTACTCGGCGAGGACCGCCTGAAGCCGCCCCCATCCTGTACTCGGCGAGGACCGCCTGAAGCCGCCGCCATCCTGTTCTCGGCGAGGACCGCCTGAAGCCGCCCCCATCCTGTTCTCGGCGAGGACCGCCTGAAGCCGCCCCCATCCTGTTCTCGGCGAGGACCGCCTGAAGCCGTCCCCATCCTGTTCTCGGCGAGGACCGCCTGAAGCCGCCTCCATCCTGTACTCGGCGAGGACCGCCTGAAGCCGCCCCCATCCTGTTCTCGGCGAGGACCGCCTGAAGCCGCCTCCATCCTGTACTCGGCGAGGACCGCCTGAAGCCGCCCCCATCCTGTTCTCGGCGAGGACCGCCTGAAGCCGCCCCCATCCTGTACTTTGAGAGGACCGCCTCAATCTGCTGAGCCTGTACTTGGCGAGGGCCACCTCAGCCTGCCCCAACCTGCGCTCCTCGAGGGCCATCTCAATCCGTCTCAACATGCGCTCATCGAGGACCATGCCTCCAATTTTGGCCCAAAAGTATATGCACCTCCCAGTAGAAATTGGTGTGTTCTCTCCCAAAAAGTTTTATGGTAGTTTTACATATGATCCTCAGAATGTGAGTTTTATGGATGAGGGGCAGTCTCGCCCATTGAATGTTAGCCTCAGATGGTATGCGTTTCACATAGAGGATAAAAATGAAGCATGATCTCCTTCTGTATTCTGTCCTTCCCCATATGCTCTCCTGTGCTGGGGACTATTAGTGCGTGTTTCCTGCTGTTACAGCTGTGCAGAGTATCACTATAGCTGCTGTGGTTGCATTATGAGTGCAGTGTTACAATGCTGTGCCTGGGTGATGAAACCTGATCCAATCATCTCAGAGATGCACTGGAGGGGGAGGCCTTTGATTAAATGGCCACTGGCAGGTACATCTAATTCGGGGACAGGCTGGTAAATGGTTTGATGAGGCACAGGCTTGCAGTGGTTTGATGGGGGCATAAGCTGAGTGTGTGGTAGAGGCACAGGAAGGTGATATGAGTTGTGTACTTTTTGCGGTAATTATATGGTGACTTGTTAGGTTTGATGCTATGTTACCTGCCAAATTCCATCACCTTACCCCTAGAATGTTTGCTTGTCTCCTGATAAATGACCGTCTCACCCATTAGGTACAAGTTTCCCAAAATAAGAATCCCACTGATCAAAGAGTGTCTTGCCCACTGGATACTCGTTTCATAAGGTGTTGTTCTCACAAAGAACTGTCTCAACTATTTGATATGCGTCTTAGAAGTGTAATTCTCGGTACCAGAAGACAGTATCACCCTTCACATATAAATCTTAAATTATGTTGGTCCCACTGATGGGAAAATATTGTCTCTTTCTGTTCATGAGTTTTACATGATTTGTATCCTCCAGAAGGAAAACCGTCTCACACATTGAATATGAGCTCTATAAGATGTGAATCCCGCTTGCGTAGGACAGTTTCACATATTAGACTTGAGTCTCAGTGTGAATCCGGCTGTTGGAGGACAGTCTCAATCATTACATATAAGTCTTAGATGGTGTGAATCCCATTAGATAATGCTATAACATCTTTCATTGCTAATTGGTAGATGAGGTGTCATTTTAGAATGTCTGAGGGACCTTGGTCTAGTTCTGAGCACTGTATTATTTGCGTACATTGAGGTTCTATATGCTCTTTGAAAGCTGTTTGTTTTATTTTTACGTTTTCAGTTGAAACAATACCAGTTTCTATTTGTACTGTTTAAAAATGAAATGTTTGTGCATCGTTTATGAGCTCATTAGCTACAGAAATTTTTTACTTTAGTTTCTTCATTGCAGATTCCTGATACTATATCCTCATCAATGGCTCCTATCAAAATACAACACATTGTATCCTTCACCTCGCAGGTAGCTGGACAGTCTGAAACCTGATGATATGATAATATAGAGCAGTTCTACTTATACCGCGTCTCCTTTCAACGCCACCATTGAAGCTGGCAGTATATAGATGGGGACTGTATGTCATTGATACTTTGCACTTGGCTTATTATAACATAACTGCTTCAAATAAAATTACTCCTCTACTTTATGTATATAGTGTTCCCCACAGCTCTTAGATTGTAAGCAGGGCCATCTTTACCTTCTGTATAATGCATTGCATACAATTTGTGCTATGAAAACCATAATGTAAAGCGTAGTATATCAGCGCTTTATAAATAAAGGATAATAATGCTTAAACTGGTAACGGTCCCCCTGCCTCCTACAACTAAATCAACTAATGAGGTGTTTGCTTTCCGTTTGTAACTTGCATTATGCAGATACAAGCTAATTGCTGATTGGTTGCAATAGTTTTAGTTCAGATTTGCACCTTTGAGCTGTGATAGTAAAAACATTTCAGTGGGTCTTATACTTACAGTGGGGCAAAGAGCAGATTGTAGATTAAGGCATTTATTTCCTTGTAAAATAGAAAAAAGGGCGCAATGTGGAGAAATAATCTTAAAAATAGAATGTGATGTAATGTATGTCAAAGATATAAAAAGAAAAAAAATACTCCATACTCCCTTCGCTTGTCGGCACTGAAGCCGTGTGTGGAGCGTGGAAGTGAGCTGGACAGCAGGGTAATGGGGGCCATCCTAGGTCCATTCCTCCTACGTGTCTCTTCCGTGTCAGACTTTCTCAGGGCTAATAGTGAGATGTCAGAGAGGCTATAACTAGCGTGTCTCATTCCTATTGGATGGACAATAAAATCTTTCTTAAAATTGGTTTATAGAGGAAGCAGAATCTAATACAAATAGGAACTGCGTGCCAGGAGAAATAAAAATAGAAATGAAATAAAATTAAAATATTAGAAACATAAAGTACAATCAAGATAAAAACAGAATTAAAACCTGGAATTGGATATGGTAAAATATATATGATGCTTCTATCCGAGGAGCATCATAAAATATCAAGTGAGAGCGCTCAGTCTACATTTATTTTTTTACTTGTATTTACTGTTTGTCTTTTACAAATGATGTATTACTCTAACGTTCACAGTACATTGGAATCAAGGATCATGTCTCCCTTGCTAAACGTTGGCTAGGTTTAGGATTGTGTCCTGTATTGTGCACAGATGCATGAGATTTCATGTTGGGGAACGCCATATTTAAGTGAGCTTCAGGATGTGGAGACTACAGTTTGTGGGTGTGATCCTGGTTTAGCACTTTACTTCTGAGACCAAGCCCCCAGCCCCTCCTGTCAAACACATGAATGGAGGCTCCAACCAGCATTAGACTTTGTTCAGTTACATTGAGCTTTGTAATAGGTTTCTATTACATGCGGTGTCCTCCTGCTCGGCTGACCCAGCTGACCTGTCTGTTTTAGGATCCAAAGCACCCAGTGGACAATCTAGTGAGTGAGGACTCCATACAGCCGTGGCTCAGCTGCCCTCGGGACCGCAGCCGGCAACTCAAGGTCGAACTGCAGTTAGAACGGGCCTGTCACATTGGTTACATAGATATAGGTAATTTATTTTGAGCAAATATTATGTCCTTGCTGTGTGTTTGAATATTTTGTAAAGGAAGTTCAGAACCCGGTCCATGGGAAATGGAAACACGGTCTGTGGATCTCTCGAGATTTCCCTGGTTGCCGAGAAGGAGGTTTGTGTCATGCAGTGCGGCCCCTTCACTGCCTAAAGTATCTTATCTTACTGCCTCTGCTATCGCTTCCTCAGCTGCTGCATTAAATAGACACAAGGACAGATGGGAGGTTTGTGTTCAGGGTGGTAGTAAGTGTGTGGGAGAACCACTAGGTAGCTGGGAAGTGGTAAGTTGAGGCACCCTGCAGTATGAGATGTGCTAGTGAAGTGGAGCCCCTGTGTACGAGAGAGAGGAGGCTGAGAGGAGAGAGCTGCAGGAGCTGCTGCATACGTAGAGAGAGGAGGCTGGGAGGAGAGAGCTGCAGGAGCTGTTGTATATGTAGAGAGAGAGAGGAGGCTGAGAGGACAGAACTGCAGGAGCTGCTGCATACGTAGAGAGAGGAGGCTGAGAGGACAGATAACTGCAGGAGCTGCTGCATACGTAGAGAGAGGAGGCTGAGAGGACAGAACTGCAGGAGCTGCTGCATACGTAGAGTGAGAGGAGGCTGAGAGAGGACAGAGAACTGCAGGAGCTGCTGCATACGTAGAGAGAGGAGGCTGAGAGGACAGAGAACTGCAGGAGCTGCTGCATACGTAGAGAGAGGAGGCTGGGAGGACAGAGAACTGCAGGAGTTGCTGCATACGTAGAGAGAGAGAGGAGGCTGAGAAGACAGAACTGCAGGAGCTGCTGCATACGTAGAGAGAGAGGAGAGAGAACTGCAGGAGCTGCTGCATACGTAGAGAGAGAGGAGGCTGAGAGAGGACAGAGAACTGCAGGAGCTGCTGCACATGTAGAGAGGAGGCTGAGAGAGGACAGAGAACTGCAGGAGCTGCTGCATACGTAGAGAGAGGAGGCTGAGAAGACAGAACTGCAGGAGCTGCTGCATACGTAGAGAGAGAGGAGGCTGAGAGGACAGAGAACTGCAGGAGCTGCTGCATACGTAGAGAGAGGAGGCTGAGAGGACAGAACTGCAGGAGCTGCTGCATACGTAGAGAGAGAGGAGGCTGAGAGGACAGAGAACTGCAGGAGCTGCTACATACGTAGAGAGAGGAGGCTGGGAGGAGAGAACTGCAGGAGCTGCTGCATACGTAGAGAGAGGAGGCTGAGAGGAGAGAGCTGCAGGAGCTGCTGCATACGTAGAGAGAGGAGGCTGGGAGGAGAGAGCTGCAGGAGCTGTTGTATATGTAGAGAGAGAGAGGAGGCTGAGAGGACAGAACTGCAGGAGCTGCTGCATACGTAGAGAGAGGAGGCTGAGAGGACAGAGAACTGCAGGAGCTGCTGCATACGTAGAGAGAGGAGGCTGAGAGGACAGAACTGCAGGAGCTGCTGCATACGTAGAGTGAGAGGAGGCTGAGAGAGGACAGAGAACTGCAGGAGCTGCTGCATACGTAGAGAGAGGAGGCTGAGAGGACAGAGAACTGCAGGAGCTGCTGCATACGTAGAGAGAGGAGGCTGGGAGGACAGAGAACTGCAGGAGTTGCTGCATACGTAGAGAGAGAGAGGAGGCTGAGAAGACAGAACTGCAGGAGCTGCTGCATACGTAGAGAGAGAGGAGAGAGAACTGCAGGAGCTGCTGCATACGTAGAGAGAGAGGAGGCTGAGAGAGGACAGAGAACTGCAGGAGCTGCTGCACATGTAGAGAGGAGGCTGAGAGAGGACAGAGAACTGCAGGAGCTGCTGCATACGTAGAGAGAGGAGGCTGAGAAGACAGAACTGCAGGAGCTGCTGCATACGTAGAGAGAGAGGAGGCTGAGAGGACAGAGAACTGCAGGAGCTGCTGCATACGTAGAGAGAGGAGGCTGAGAGGACAGAACTGCAGGAGCTGCTGCATACGTAGAGAGAGAGGAGGCTGAGAGGACAGAGAACTGCAGGAGCTGCTACATACGTAGAGAGAGGAGGCTGGGAGGAGAGAACTGCAGGAGCTGCTGCATACGTAGAGAGAGGAGGCTGAGAGGAGAGAGCTGCAGGAGCTGCTGCATACGTAGAGAGAGAGGAGGCTGAGAGGAGAGAGCTGCAGGAGCTGCTGCATACGTAGAGAGAGGAGGCTGAGAGGAGAGAGCTGCAGGAGCTGCTGCATACGTAGAGAGAGGAGGCTGAGAGAGGACAGAACTGCAGGAGCTGCTGCATACGTAGAGAGAGGAGGCTGGGAGGAGAGAGCTGCAGGAGCTGTTGTATATGTAGAGAGAGAGGAGGCTGAGAGGACAGAACTGCAGGAGCTGCTGCATACGTAGAGAGAGGAGGCTGAGAGGACAGAGAACTGCAGGAGCTGCTACATACGTAGAGAGAGGAGGCTGAGAGGAGAGAGCTGCAGGAGCTGCTGCATACGCAGAGAGAGGAGGCTGAGAGGAGAGAGCTGCAGGAGCTGCTGCATACGTAGAGAGAGAGGAGGCTGAGAGGAGAGAGCTGCAGGAGCTGCTGCATACGTAGAGAGAGGAGGCTGAGAGGAGAGAGCTGCAGGAGCTGCTGCATACGTAGAGAGAGGAGGCTGAGAGAGGACAGAACTGCAGGAGCTGCTGCATACGTAGAGAGAGGAGGCTGGGAGGAGAGAGCTGCAGGAGCTGTTGTATATGTAGAGAGAGAGGAGGCTGAGAGGACAGAACTGCAGGAGCTGCTGCATACGTAGAGAGAGGAGGCTGAGAGGACAGAGAACTGCAGGAGCTGCTGCATACGTAGAGAGAGGAGGCTGAGAGGACAGAACTGCAGGAGCTGCTGCATACGTAGAGAGAGAGGAGGCTGAGAGAGGACAGAGAGCTGCAGGAGCTGCTGCATACGTATAGAGAGAGGATGCTGAGAGAGGACAGAGAACTGCAGGAGCTGCTGCATATGTAGAGAGGAGGCTGAGAGAGGACAGAGAACTGCAGGAGCTGCTGCATACGTAGAGAGAGGAGGCTGAGAAGACAGAACTGCAGGAGCTGCTGCATACGTAGAGAGAGAGGAGGCTGAGAGGACAGAGAACTGCAGGAGCTGCTGCATACGTAGAGAGAGGAGGCTGAGAGGACAGAACTGCAGGAGCTGCTGCATACGTAGAGAGAGAGGAGGCTGAGAGGAGAGAACTGCAGGAGCTGCTGCATACGTAGAGAGAGGAGGCTGAGAGGAGAGAACTGCAGGAGCTGCTGCATACGTAGAGAGAGGAGGCTGAGAGGAGAGAACTGCAGGAGCTGCTGCATACGTAGAGAACGGAGGCTGAGAGAGGAGAGAGAACTGCAGGAGCTGCTGCATACGTATAGAGAGGAGGCTGAGAGGAGAGAACTGCAGGAGCTGCTGCATACGTAGAGAGCGGAGGCTGAAGGAGGAGAGAGAACTGCAGGAGCTGCTGCATACGCAAAGAGGAGGCTGGGAGGAGAGAACTGCAGGAGCTGCTGCATACGTAGAGAGAGGAGGCTGAGAGGACAGAGAACTGCAGGAGCTGCTGTATACGTAGAGAGAGAGGAGGCTGAGAGAGGAGAGAACTGCAGGAGCTGCTGTATATGTAGAGAGAGGAGGCTGAGAGGAGAGAACTGCAGGAGCTGCTGCATACGTAGAGAGAGGAGGCTGAGAGGAGAGAACTGCAGGAGCTGCTGCATACGTAGAGAGAGGAGGCTGAGAGGAGAGAGCTGCAGGAGCTGCTGCATACGTAGAGAGAGGAGGCTGAGAGGACAGAACTGCAGGAGCTGCTGTATATGTAGAGAGAGGAGGCTGGGAGGACAGAACTGCAGGAGCTGCTGTATAGGTAGAGAGAGAGGAGGCTGGGAGGAGAGAACTGCAGGAGCTGCTGCATACGTAGAGAGAGAGGAGGCTGAGAAGACAGAACTGCAGGAGCTGCTGCATACGTAGAGAGAGGAGGCTGAGAGAGGACAGAACTGCAGGAGCTGCTGCATACGTAGAGAGAGAGGAGGCTGAGAGGAGAGAACTGCAGGAGCTGCTGCATACGTAGAGAGAGGAGGCTGAGAAGACAGAACTGCAGGAGCTGCTGCATACGTAGAGAGAGGAGGCTGAGAAGACAGAACTGCAGGAGCTGCTGCATACGTAGAGAGAGGAGGCTGAGAGGACAGAGAACTGCAGGAGCTGCTGCATACGTAGAGAGAGGAGGCTGGGAGGACAGAGAACTGTAGGAGTTGCTGCATACGTAGAGAGAGAGAGGAGGCTGAGAAGACAGAACTGCAGGAGCTGCTGCATATGTAGAGAGAGAGGAGAGAGAACTGCAGGAGCTGCTGCATACGTAGAGAGAGAGGAGGCTGAGAGAGGACAGAGAGCTGCAGGAGCTGCTGCATACGTATAGAGAGAGGATGCTGAGAGAGGACAGAGAACTGCAGGAGCTGCTGCATATGTAGAGAGGAGGCTGAGAGAGGACAGAGAACTGCAGGAGCTGCTGCATACGTAGAGAGAGGAGGCTGAGAAGACAGAACTGCAGGAGCTGCTGCATACGTAGAGAGAGAGGAGGCTGAGAGGACAGAGAACTGCAGGAGCTGCTGCATACGTAGAGAGAGGAGGCTGAGAGGACAGAACTGCAGGAGCTGCTGCATACGTAGAGAGAGAGGAGGCTGAGAGGACAGAGAACTGCAGGAGCTGCTACATACGTAGAGAGAGGAGGCTGGGAGGAGAGAACTGCAGGAGCTGCTGCATACGTAGAGAGAGGAGGCTGAGAGGAGAGAACTGCAGGAGCTGCTGCATACGTAGAGAGAGGAGGCTGAGAGGAGAGAACTGCAGGAGCTGCTGCATACGTAGAGAACGGAGGCTGAGAGAGGAGAGAGAACTGCAGGAGCTGCTGCATACGTAGAGAGAGGAGGCTGGGAGGAGAGAACTGCAGGAGCTGCTGCATACGCAAAGAGGAGGCTGGGAGGAGAGAACTGCAGGAGCTGCTGCATACGTAGAGAGAGGAGGCTGAGAGGACAGAGAACTGCAGGAGCTGCTGTATACGTAGAGAGAGAGGAGGCTGAGAGAGGACAGAGAACTGCAGGAGCTGCTGCATACGTAGAGAATGGAGGCTGAGAGAGGAGAGAACTGCAGGAGCTGCTGTATATGTAGAGAGAGGAGGCTGAGAGGAGAGAACTGCAGGAGCTGCTGCATACGTAGAGAGAGGAGGCTGAGAGGAGAGAGCTGCAGGAGCTGCTGCATACGTAGAGAGAGGAGGCTGAGAGGAGAGAACTGCAGGAGCTGCTGCATACGTAGAGAGAGGAGGCTGAGAAGACAGAACTGCAGGAGCTGCTGCATACGTAGAGAGAGGAGGCTGAGAAGACAGAACTGCAGGAGCTGCTGCATACGTAGAGAGAGAGGAGGCTGAGAGGACAGAGAGCTGCTGCATACGTAGAGAGAGAGGAGGCTGAGAGGACAGAGAGCTGCTGCATACGTAGAGAGAGAGGAGGCTGAGAGGACAGAGAGCTGCTGCATACGTAGAGAGAGGAGGCTGAGAGGACAGAGAACTGCAGGAGCTGCTGCATACGTAGAGAGAGGAGGCTGGGAGGAGAGAACTGCAGGAGCTGCTGCATACGTAGAGAGAGGAGGCTGAGAGGACAGAGAACTGCAGGAGCTGCTGCATACGTAGAGAGAGGAGGCTGAGAGGAGAGAACTGCAGGAGCTGCTGCATACGTAGAGAGCGGAGGCTGAGAGAGGAGAAAGAACTGCAGGAGCTGCTGCATACGTAGAGAGAGGAGGCTGAGAGGAGAGAACTGCAGGAGCTGCTGCATACGTAGAGAGCGGAGGCTGAGAGAGGACAGAGAACTGCAGGAGCTGCTGCATACGTAGAGAGAGGAGGCTGAGAGGAGAGAACTGCAGGAGCTGCTGCATACGTAGAGAGAGGAGGCTGAGAGAGGACAGAACTGCAGGAGCTGCTGCATACGTAGAGAGAGGAGGCTGAGAGGACAGAACTGCAGGAGCTGCTGCATACGTAGAGAGCGGAGGCTGAGAGAGGACAGAGAACTGCAGGAGCTGCTGCATACGTAGAGAGAGGAGGCTGAGAGGAGAGAACTGCAGGAGCTGCTGCATACGTAGAGTGAAAGTCAGCATGTAGAATATTACACTGGAGCCATCACACAGAATAACATCTTTCCACAGTTCCTGTTTTGCAGCCAAGATGGAAATGGAACATCCCAGAATTTACGAAATTATCCAATAAAACATAATCCCACAGAAGTCTGGACCATAAAAGAACAGGGAACAGTATATTGTGGTTGTATTTTTTTTTTTTATTTTTTTTAATAAAGTAACATAGAATAAATTAAATGCCCATCTAATTTGTTGGTGACATTGGTGTTCTGAAACAGCAGTGTTACTTTGTGTGTAAGAAGAAATATTTACCATAGTGCAGAATGTAGATAAAACTAAAACAAATCTAAAAACAGTGAATGGACTCACATTTATAAGCTTTCTTATTACAAACTCAGTGGGTCTTCCTCTTGGTGGAACATTCCCTTGTGAATAGAAGAGAAAACAAATAGTGACCTCCTCTGCTACAATGATCCACAGGTCCTCACCTTACAGACCATTATATTATAAGACCTCAGCAGAACTGTGTTCTTCCTGGTCTTACTCTGCCAGCGTCCCACCCCCGGGATGTCCCTGCTGTATCTGAAAAAAGAAAAGGATTTTATGCCCTTGTTCTACGACCGCTGAGTGAGGAGGGCAGTGCCCAGGACGATGCCGCTCTGTTCCTGGAAAATGAGCCACCGCCCCCGTTCCAATCTACCACTTGGTGGAAAGGATCTTTGCTGGGGTGATTACTATTGGCTGCTGAGAAATGGGATCTAATGTAAATAATCCAAGATCCTTATAAATGAAAGTCGGGAGTGGTCAGAGTGGGAACGTCTAGCAGTGGCCTAAATGCTCTGAAATTTTCAGCAGCCTCTCTTGCGTCCCAGCAAATGTGAAGTGTGCAGACAGATTTAGAGTTACTTCTCTCTATGTATCACAGCTCCAACACTAAATCGCTGGATAAACATAAAACTGCCCAGTATTTGTGTACTAAATGCAGAAGCAGCAGTATTTATCTGCATGTATGTACCCCTTGTACCCAATATGGATTGTCCAAGGGAAAATTTTCCCACCCTTAACTGGGTCTGATTTTATATCTGAGGCCCCATGTACACTTTGTGCATGGCCTACTGGCTCTTTTTGAAGGCATTGTGCGATTATCGAGGAGCATCTATATTCTATTATACCTGGCAAAACTGTGCAAAGGGTGGTATGTAGGATATTGGGCGTTGTACAGAAGTGAGAGGACTAGATGGTATATATTGTACATTCTCAGGGTATAATGATTCCTCTCTCGCAGGGAACAGTGGCTCTGCCTTCCTGCAGATCGACGTTGGACGGTCCAGCTGGCCTCTGAATAATCCCTTTGAAACGCTGCTCCCCACAACCACCCTAATGTCCCCGGAAGACTCCAAACTAGGGAAGAACTTCAGGGGAGTGAGGATGTTCAAAGAAGGTAAAACAAGACTTTTATAATAAGCCAAAATTCATTGTGACTTTATATTAATCCACTTGAATAATTTATCTGCTCATTCCCTGGGTAGTCCTTCATAAGTAAAATCACTGTTTGGTACACTACAGATTCAACTCCCAGTGATGATATTTCCTGGACCTTCATTAATCTGTCAGTATTGGAACCGGTGAGAGAACAGATCAGATAATGCAACAGTTTCTTTCTGATCTTCCTGCAAATATTAATAGCTGGAATCAATATGCCTACAGTATATAGTTATCCTTTTATACTTATGTTATTTATGTAATTCACTGATCCTCTTCTTTTCAGTCGGTGGGATATAGTCATGACATTGCCCGGTGGCGGGATATGGTCATGACATTGCCGGTGGCGGGATATGGTCACATGACATTGCCAGTGGCGGGAAATGGTCATGACGTTGCAGGGACCATATCCCTGCCCGATGGCGGGATATGGTCGTGCCGCTGCCCGGTGGCGGGATATGGTCGTGCCGCTGCCCGGTGGCGGGATATGGTCATGCTGATTACTGGTCTTGTTCTCTGAGTTTTCGGATAGATCTACTATGGATTTACTGGTATTATTTACCATAGGTGATTTCTTAGAAGAAACAGCCAGTGAGAAGTGGGATCGGCTCCGTGTTACCTGCAGTCAGCCCTTCAACAAACAGGAGCAGTTTGGCCTGTCCTTCATACGCATCCGATCTCCTCTGGAAGAAGAGAATGTGGTCAGGACTCCAACAGCCGGGTTCCACCAGGTATCGCCGGTAATTCTCTTCCTCATCTCTTATCTCTAACTATTAGCCTGACATCAATACTTAGACCAACATTATTTGGTTACTTAGAGTCACATCTTTCCTTTCCACAGGGGAACATCACATCACAAGTGAACCTTAAATCCAGAGAGAGGTCTACAAGAGAGGGAGAGGCTGAGGCCTGGTATTTGTACTTTTATTCTAAGTGTCACATATAGAAATGGCGTATCTGTTATATGATTATTTCAGGATATGTTCTTCAGATCAGGACTACTGGAAATAAAGTAATGTCTAAGCTGGAGGTTTTCAGCTGGGATTTAAATGGATTCCATTATGAAAGATGTGTATATTTTAATTTGTTATAGCTGCTGTAGTATATTATACAAGTAAAGCCTATATTTGTCTAGGTTTATTGTATTTTATTTAGATTGCTTTTCTTCTCTTTCAGCCTCAATTAATTGGAATTGATATTAGGTGCATATGTTATCACAGTTATCACAGTGTGGAACTCGTCACAAATTGTCCAGTATAAAATTGCTGGCTCCTACCCTCGGGCCCAGACTCCTGACACTGGAGAGTTTGTCTAGACCTGATTCAGGGCAATTAGTTTATAGTCACACAAGGACTTTGCTGATATATTCGGTGGTTTGCCCACTGGTTCATTCATATTGTTATGTTATTTATTTCTGCTGAGTGATCAGTGTGGCAGCTCTCACTGATATGTGACTGTGGGGAAATGAACATAGAATGTATTTGTAGCACTGTGTACGTGACATTTACAGATACAATTACATTTCTGTTTCTCATGGATTAGGTGGTAGTGGACTTACATAAAGATACACATTGTCCTGTTACTGTGTGAGAAGATATAAACTCCTCTCTGCGGGTAATACTGTCTTTTTATATAGACGTTCTTAGTCGCCGAGGTATATATTGCCCCAGTGTGTGTAGGTGACAGGTGTGCTGCGTTGGCATAGAATGTCTGGCTATATTATTATACTATATGTATGTCCCCTATAACTCCACAGACAGAGAGTCACTTCAGTCAGGTGCTTAGAACACAGGTAGGATGGGTGACGTTTAATACATTGTCCCTAAATACACCTGGCTGTCAGTGAGGGTAAATTATAAAGAGGGAGCAATGAACCCGTTACACAGCTGTGGGGGGGAGTATGTCTCTCCCCAGTTCTTACCCTCCTGTATTTCTGTAGGAGTCAGATGGAAGAGAAGTTAAAGGAGAGGCTGCAGCATTCGGTGACCCCATCTGCCAAGCCTGGCAGCATGAGCCGCACAGCTCGCATGGTCCTGTCTGCAGCTAAGTCACGGAAACGCAGCCATCCCACCACAGCACCGCTAAGCCCGCCCATCCCCCTACGGTCTGGAGAGAGTGTGAGCCCGGTGTCCTCCGGTGAGTAGCGGCATGTGTAACATGCACCGTGGGGATTTCCTCACAGGCTGGGAAACGGCCACGGTTCGCTCATTTATAAAATCACTAATTGAGGTTCAGATTTGGATGCTTCATGTATGAAAGACCGTTTAGTAAGTGACATTGCTGCACACAATGGCCAACTGGATAAGTAGAGAGACCCAGATTACAGGGCCCAGCTCACCACAAGGATGATTCTCTGAACCACCCTTGGGGCCATTCTTAGGTTCCTATGTGATATGAAATTGTTCATCATCTCAGACACTTTTGTGTTCTAATTGCGCCTTGTGAGCTGCATCGGATATAGCGAGAAACAAGAAATTAAATCGGATCACAGCTTCCTTATTAAATTACATTTTCCTGATAAATAAGGGACTGTGGTTTTGATTTATATTGTACGTCCACCTTCAAGACTGCGTTAAAATCCACACTATTTGCACATTGTAATACCAGGCTGCGCAAGTAACGCCTCCACATTCGCCCTTTCTCCGGTCCTCGCAGCTCTTGTAAACACGACAAAGGCCAGCCGGATACTGTGACTAGATCATTATACATTTTCCCAAAACTGCGTTCGGATCAGAAAGCGCAAAAGCTCGGTTGTAACGCTAATTAGCATTTACCGTTGTACAACCTCCAACTTCTGGCTGTATATTACAGGTTCCTGTCCTGAGACCTCTTTTACACGGCACAGCCCAATACAGAAAGAACCAGTGACATCTAGTGGAAGACGCAGGCTACAAATGGTGGTGGCCCGTGGAAGGTAGGCTGGTGAGGGAACCGATCAATCTGTGGATTATTGCAGTAATATATGTGTCCTGCAAGATGATTACAGGGAGAAACATAACTGTAAATCTGATATATTGGTTTACGGGGTCAATGTCAGCACATTGAAGACTAGTTATGTCGGTACTTGTGTCACAGTATGAGTATAACCACATTTCATGTGTTTTGTGCCTATTGTTAGAGGCAGAGCACAGACTCGTAATCCGGAGAGACATCTGACACAGAGAGGAGAGCGTGACAGTCCCTGCAAAGCACAGCGGTCTCCAGGGACTGGGAGAAACTGTAGCAGCTGTCCAATCTGTGCAGGTGAGGGCATGTCTCAACAAGTGGTGGAGGAACTGTATCTGCTACATTGTATCACAGCATAATATAATGCTGTACTGATCTGCTACTTTGTATCACAGCATAATATAACGCTGTCATCTAAGCTGTAATCATCTGCTACATTTCTTTAGGATGTGATGGACAAAGAGAGAGTTCATTTCTGGGTCTTCCTTGACTTATTGAACATTCCCAAAACTAAGAATTCAAGTTGCTGTAATTAAAGAAATCTGCCTCATAGATTTGATGTCATTAAATATATATTTATAGTTTTAAATGAGTAAATGTACATTACTGTTATTTGTACATAATCCATATTCCTCCTTCTTCCCAGGGTACTTCCCTGCAGACTTCCTCCCTACCCACGCCTCCACGTGTGGCGTGGAACCTGCTTCTCACATCATCTCTCTGTCTTCAGATGACGACTCTGATGATTTCCACCTCAGCCCAGCTCTTCCTGATGTGCCCGTGTTCTGGGTTCCATGCCCCCTGTGCCAGTTCCCGTTCTGCAGCAGTGAAATCGAGCAGCACGCCAGCACATGTAGGGAATAAAGCTGCGTCACTCCTGACTTAGATCCTTTCTGTGGATAATGAAATGATTCGATTAACGACGTTGATCATTAGGAACCCTGGCCTACAAAATCCAGGACTAACTCTGGGACTACCCTCACCTCACTGAGAGTCATACCTCAGATGTCACTTAGACGTTCAATTGATCAATCGCTAGTTCCAGGGTGTATGTGGAGCTTTTATTATTCAGTGGAACATAAATGGAGACGCAGCCACAGTGACTACTGGTGGGCACTAGGACTTCTATCAGCGGGCTGGTAGAGCTCTGCATAACACAATACATTCTGCTCCCCTTCCGTATATTACAGTGTTGGGGGCACGGTTTGTGTTGGTGCCCCTTGGCCTTCAGTACACCACTGAAGCGAAGGTTCATATTTGTGCCACAAACACTCCAGCCGTTGAAGTACCATGTGAGCGACGGGTCCAACAGATTCATATGAATAGACCATATATAAATAAACATTTTTACGCTTACTGTCTAATAAAACTACAGCACAGTGTTGTAACATCAGTTATTATTAGGTGGGGATAATAAACAAATACTGGCGATCTACAGCTTTCATCCTCTCAGGGATCCATATTACTCATCAAAGGAAGACCAGGAGAAGTTGGCTCAGTACAGTCATAAAGTACAGTATATGCACTTACAGTTGTGATAAATCAAACAGACTTTTGTGGTATTAAAATTCCATAAGGCCCAAGTGCTTGTTCTGCCCCATCTTAATTAACCAAATGGTGACCACAGAAAGGAAATGTTACTGTATGTAAAGAAGTGTTTATTCAGATATTTGGTTGTGACAAGACAATGATGAGAAGACAACTGCTGTGAATTGTGGTAGAATATCGTACAGACTGGTTGCTCTCTGACCATCTTTCCTGTTAACTCCTCTTCCAGGATTCTCTCCAATAATAAATGTATTATGCAGTATCCTTAATGCCTGTCTGGCTATATAATATGCACTTGTAAATGGTGGGAGGGGTCTTTAACCGCTCTACACAAATGCAGCCCCCCCCCCCAGATTAAAAATACCACTCTGTGATGTCCTGTGCTCAGTTTTATGTGTATACACCCATCTATAAAGGTAGTGAGTGGATGATATAGACTGCTGGATGTTCATGTTAGCGGATCGTGGGGGCTTCTTTGCCCCTCACATTCACTCTCTCGCCAAATCCTGCCGTTTCCAGCTTCGCAACATTGCCCGCATTCAGCCCTTCCTCTCCCAGGATGTCACCAAATCTCTCGTCCACTCTCTGATCATCTCCCACTTGGACTACTGCAACCTTCTCCTTCTCAGCCTCCCCCTCTTTAATCTCGCTCCCCTTAGATCTGTACTTAACACCGCTGCTAGGCTTATTTTCCTCTCTCGCCGTTCCACCTCTGTCTCCCCACTCTACCAAGCCCTTCACTGGCTCCCCTTCCCCTACAGAATCCTTTTCAAGCTCCTCACTCTGACTTACAAGGCCCTCGCCAACTCCACTGCTCCCTACATCTCTAACCTTATCTCTATTCACACTCCCTCCCGCCCACTCCGATCGTCCAATGATCGTCGCCTCTCTTCCCCTCTGATTACC
This sequence comes from Mixophyes fleayi, assembly GCF_038048845.1. Lineage (NCBI taxonomy): Eukaryota > Metazoa > Chordata > Amphibia > Anura > Limnodynastidae > Mixophyes > Mixophyes fleayi. The sequence goes on from NC_134403.1 coordinate 6,982,242, forward strand.
TCCTCTCACGCACGTATCCAAGACTTCTCCCGCGCCGCTCCCCACCATTGGAACAAGCTCTCCCGCTCCATCAGAACTTCCCCTAATCTGTCCTCTTTCAAGCGAACATTAAAAACGCACCTTTTCCTTAAAGCCTTCCAGTCTCATGCCTAAACTCCCACGGGTCGGCTACCTCTCTATCTCATCCCTTCTTCCCTTCTCCCCCTTCCTCGACTCCTCCGTTTCTCCCGTCTCTCCGTCTCATCCATGTGTCTGTCTGTCTTCCCCTCCCTTTAGATTGTTCGCTCCTTTGAGCAGGGCTCTCCTACCTCCTGTTTCCATCACACCTAACCACGCTCTCCAGCTACTCAGCTCTCCTCCTCTCTGTCCCTCTGCCCTCTGTCTCCTCTCGCTTCTCCACTCCCCTCAGTGACTCTCAACCTGTCATCCGTGCCCACCCTCTTGGGCCATAGTTACCTGCCTATACTCACTTTTCCCCTCCCTCCCTCTCTTTCATGCTGTGCCTGAGCCCCCAGAGTTATAGTGCTTACTGTTACTTGTACTGTGCTGTTTCACCTTGTACTGGGCCATTGTTTGTCCCTGTACGGCGCTACGGATACTTTGTGGCGCCCTATAAATAAGAATTAATAATAATAATAATAATAAACAAGGGCTGAGTAGACTCATGCAAAAAGTGGACATTTTGTTGTAGGACAAAACCTTTAAATCAGGGGAGAGTGCACACGCAGATTGGTGTTCCTGGGTTTGTTTTGGTTGCAGAGCTTTGTCTGTTGTCATTCTAGACTCTTCCATATGAGAAACCACAAATATCAATGAATAAAAACTTTCAAGTACACAAATGTGACCCATGAAATAAAGACCATCCCAATGCCCTCTTACTCTCATGACTTATGTAGGACATAACCGAGGGTGGAAAGAGCATTATAGGGAAGTAATGTAAATCCGGAAGGCAGTGGTCCTAAAGTCATAGTAGACAGGAATTTGAAGTGACGTTTTTACTCTGCGCCTTTTCCACCTAGACCCTCATCTCGCAGACGGTCACTTATGATAAACATAAGAACTGCATTGGAACACCCCTACTGCACATGGGCAACTTCAGTCCGCCTGTTCCCTCCCCCATTCAGCCTCTCGGGTCGTAACGAGTCATAAGTGTCACGTGTGCAGACATGAATTGCCCTCATTGGCGTAACGTCTGTGGGCAGGCGCAGTGCTGAATCACCCAAGATATGGTGCTGCAGGAGTAAAATGGAGATTGCGTTGCAGATATGGACACGTCGTCAGTAGGGCCAGCGGCACAGCAGTATGTCATGTTCATTCCGTTAACTACTGCAGCGTCCCGCGCGCTCTTTGAGTGAGCCCCTCCCAGCTGCACCTTAGAGCTCTGTGTAAGTCTTTCCAAACAGAATATTTGCCTGTTTTATGCTAAACTGTTTCAGCCCAGTGTTGAACTGAGTCATGAAGGGCCCACCGGGGGATTGCCAAAGTAGGGGACCATGAAATAGCGGTGTGTCATGAAGGGTTCCAATACAGTATAATGTATCAGTAACAAGATGTACACTAAAAAGCAGGGACACAAACATTTACTCTTATAGATATGTACGGCTTTATCATAAAGTGGTATTTTGAAACACTGGGGGACATATTCAGTTAAGTCTAAAGATCGCAGTTGTGCACTCCAACTGACAACACGTTACCCCAACATCACTGATTTATATTTACGAAGGGAAATCCGCGATCTTGCGATACCGTATTGTTACACGCATGTAATCGTGATCGCTGGACCTAGTTGAATATACCCCTGGGTGTTCTTTTTAAACAAAAATCTTAGTGTTAGGAGCCGCGGCGGCCATGGGCACCGTCGCGATTGGCTCTGGCCCACGACTGGCGTCCCGGCCGTCTCCTTAGCGACCGGGACGTCACTTCCTGCAGATGGTCCGGTCGTTGCCAAGGCAACGGCCGGACACCGTATATGTTTAACAGCGCGCCCTGGCAGATAGTACAGCCGGGCGCATGCGCCGATTTCTTCCCAGCATGTAGACTGATTAATAGGGCTATTAGTGGTATTATTCTTGGCATGTGTATAATTACAGGGCTGAGCCCTGATTGGTTGGTCTGTTTATTTAAGGCAGTGAAGACTGTGCTAGGAATAAAGTCCTTAGGAACTCTCCTTCATGCCAGTTGGTTCCATTATCCATCCCTTCAAAACCCTGGACACATTTGTCAATGGACTTTATTGTCGATCTCCCACCCTCTGCAGGACATAACACCATATGGGTGGCTTTAGACCGGTTTAGCAAAATGTCACATTTCATACCGTTAGCCAGGCTTCCTAGTGCCCGAGATTTGGCTATCTTGTTCATTCAACATGTATTTCGTCTCCATGGACTTCCTGTTGATATTGTTTCCAATCGTGGCTCTCAGTTTGTTGCCAAGGCAACGGCCGAACGCCGTATATATTTAACAGCGCACCCTGGCAGATAGTACAGCCGGGCGCATGCTCTGATTTCTTCCCAGCCTGTGGGCTGATTAATAGGGCTATTAGTGGTATTATTTTTGGCATGTGTATAATTACAGAGCTGATCCTTGATTGGTTGGTCTGTGTATTTAAGGCAGGGAGGGCTTAGCCTCTCTGCTGGTTATAGTGCTTCTGACCCAGTTTGCTGACCTGCTTTGTGTTGTTGGATTCTGTCCCGTGGATACTCTGCCTATCGGATTTTCTGTGTATGACCCTGGCCTGGACTGTTTGCCCATGAACCTGACCCTTTGGCCTGTACCTTGGACTCTGCTACTTTGCCTGTGACCTTGACCCTTTGCTTGTTTACTGACTACTCTGCTTGCCTGTGACCCTTGACCTCAGCTACTGTCTAACTATCCGCTGCCTTCTATTCAGCCTCCTGGTCTGCCGCTACGGGCCTGCATTACCAACCCACACTATGCCTGGAGTTAAGTCCTGGGGGCATCTGAGTACCGGTGAGCATATGAAGCTCTAAGGAAAAGGTGAAGATCTCCGCCATCTTGTTCTGTGAGTTAGTGATCAGGCCATCAGCCTAACATTATAACCGGCCTTTAAAGTATTCCAGCAGGGGAAACCTTGGAATGGATGAAGGCGGAACCAACTTGTCCTCAGCTCAAGTTCTGGCTGGTCAAATTCAGACCCTGTGACAAATGGTCCAAGGATTATCCCAGTGTTTGTTCACTCAAGAGGAAACCTCTAGGACCTCATAGGCTACATCGTCTCCTGCAGCTGAACTCAAGTTAAATTTGCCAGACCGGTTTTCTGGAAACAGAGCCTTGTTCCGGAATTTCAAGGAGAGCTGTAAACTTTCGGCTGAGACCTCGGTCTTCTGGTTCAGAACAACAGAGGGTCGGGATTGTCATCTCCCTCCTTCAGGGTGACCCCCAGTCTTGGGCCTTCAGTCTGTCGCAAACAAGCTGTCAGAATCACTAGGTGGAATAGATGGTACCTGCCAGCAGTTGGCGCTACTGAGTACTGAGGCACGGAGTCTAGCACGCCCCTGGTTTTCACTAGGAACCCCCGCAAGGAGGTATGGACTTTGCTGCAAGGAACGCGCAGGTCGCGGCCCTCAGTATCAGTCAGCTGGCGAGATAACAATTGAGGCAGCGGTGACAGCCCACCAGGATGCAGGATGGAAGAGTAGTCAGCAAGCCGGGTCAAAACCAGAGGGACGGATATAGCCAAATCAGAAGCAGGAGAATGGTCAGGAAGCCGGGTCAATACCAAGGGGTAAATGTATGAAAGTCCGTTTTTTTCAACTCGCCGGAAATCGGAGAGTTGACAGCTAAAAGTTTGCCTTTACAAGCCAGCGCCGCTTTAAATTTTAGCTGTCAACTCGCCGACATCCGGCGAGTTGAGAAAAACGACTTTCATACATTTACCCCCAAGTATCAGTCTAAGCCAGAATCAGGAACCAAAGGAGAAGTCGGAAACAAGCCTGGGGTCAGAAACCAAATAACAGCAACACAGGAACAAACGCTGGAGCAAGGCTGAAGACCAAATACTCTGGCACTAGACTTGTGTCAGAGGTTGCTTTATATACCCTAAGGTGCCTCCTAATTGGGTTCGGGAGATTTTGGCGGTAAGACATGCTGGCTGCAGACAGGTGAGCATAGATAGCGTCCCGCTGCTAGGCAACAGAACGTGGTTGCTGAGAAGGTGCAGTCGTCCATCTCCTGCACCAAGCGTCAGTGCGGAGACGGAGCCTGACACAAGCCCTACCATGCAGTCTGTGGAAGCCTTCTTTAATGCATTGGGTCTGCTCTACGACAACCCAGATTGAGTGGCCTCCGCTGAGGCTCATCTGCGGGCTTTGAAACAAGCCCAGCGCTCTGCAGAGGAGTACTGGGCTAAATTCCGTCGTTGGTCGACTGACAGCGAATGGAATGACCCAGCGTTACGCAGTGTCACTCACCGGACTGTGAGTGCTTCTTCCCGTATATTTAGGAACCGTGGCCGTCCTCCATCCTGAGGGTCTGCGCATGCGCAGCCCTTTTAAACCCTTCAGTACCTGTTCCTTTATCTTAATTGGCAGATCAGGCAACACTCCCTATATTAAGCACCTGTGGTCAATACCACGGGGCCTGATCTTGGAGTCTCATTCCATGAGCCTCTGAAGGTGTTTCCTCGTGTATTCAGCGCTGCTGATTCCTGTGGTTTCCAAACCACTTCTACTCCTGTGGTTTCCAGACCACTTCTACCCCTGTGGTTTCCAGACCACTTCTACTCCTGTGGTTTCCTAACCACTTCAACCCTCCTGTGTATCATCGTGACTGTTAGCTGATTCCTATCCGCTGCCTCCGTGCACTACAGTCTTCAAGCCACTTCAACTCTGCTATGTATCATCGTGACTGTTAGCTGATTCCTATCCGCTGCCTCCGTGCACTACAGTCTTCAATCTACTTCAACTCACCTGTGTGCCCTCATGACTGTTAGCTGATTCCTATCCGCTGCCTCCGTGCACTACAGTCTTCAATCTACTTCAACTCACCTGTGTTTCATCGTGACTGTTTGGCTGATTCCTATCCGCTGCCTCCGTGCGCTTCAGTCTTCAGCTCATCTCATCTCTCCCGTGTTTCCTCGAGACTGCTACAACTGATTCCTATCCGCTACTCTCCGTGCTCAACAGTTCCAGCTCAGCTCTGCTTTCCCGTGTTTCATCGTTGCTGCACCTGCTGGTTGCCATCCGCTACCTCCGTGTATCTGCAGAGTCCTGCTGCTGCTACTTCTCAGTTCTACTCGTCCTACAACAGCTGACCCGCTCTCCGTGCTTCTCCGTGTTCCCGCTGGTCTCTACTCGCCAGTCTGCATCGGATCTGCGCCTCACTGTTTTCATCTCATCTAGATCATCGCTACTCTTCAGGGTCCTCCAGGAGTTCAGTCCTACATACTACTGCTTCCTGAGTATTTGTTCCCCTGCTGGTCTACCTACCTGTGCGCTGCACCTACTTGATTACCGCTTCACCCCTCCAGGGACTTCGCATCCTGCCGGCCTCCAGCCGTTCAGGTATCTCTGCACTCCTGTCTGACAGCCTGCTTCTGAACCACGGTATGCATACTTCTCATTGACTGTGCTGGTGTATTGCATATCTTGCTAGACTGAGTTTGTTCTCCTCTGGAGTTTACTATCCGCTGAGACTATTGCCATCATTGACTGTGTTATCTTGTGCCGGATTACCTCAAGTGACTTTCTATTATTGCAGTGCTGTTCAGTCATTAATATATTGTGCATGTTATTGTGGATCAAGTTTAAGGTGCCCGTGTATCTCCTGTATTGCAGTCTCTCCCCGTGCTCCTCCTCACATATATATTCAGTGGTACAACTTGCTAGAGGCAGACCACTGATCCCTGTTTCCTGTGTCACCTGTTCCAGTATCCTCTCAATTAGCAGTGGTACAACTTGCTAACGCAGACCACTGACTCCCCGGATACCTCCACGTGGATTCCATTCCTTCACTCAGACAGCGGTACAACTTGCTATCCGCAGACCGCTGACTCTCATCACCTCCTCGTTTCTGTTGCACATTCCTTCTCACTATAGCAGTGGTACAACTTGCTACCGCAGACCACTGACTACCTTCACGTGTCCTTTGTCCATACAGTTCCTCGTGTATTTCTACATCCATATTACCAGTGCTGCTAGTCATAGACTTTCCTGAGCATCTCCATCATCTGCTATTTCCTGTTCCGTGATCACCCTGCTACCAGAGTACCATATTACCATCTATACTGCTCTGGTAAGCCTATCACCTGGTGATCCCTGGGTAAAGACTCCTAGTGCCCGTGACAGTAAGATCAGGCCATGACAGACCCAGATACGGAACCTACAGCCAAAGAGATGCTGCAGCATCTGGTCACCCGTGTGGAGCAACAGGATGCTCGCCAACAGCTGTTACTTCAATGCTACCAGTCGTTAGCCTCCCAAGGACCATCTGGACAGCCTGTTACAGCTAATGTTGAAGCTCCTGTGCTTTCCTCCGTTTCCCCAGTGCCATCCCAGGTGTCTACAGCTCCCACGCTTCACCTGCCTACTCCGTCAAAGTATGATGGAGACCCCAAAACTTGTAGGGGTTTCCTTAACCAATGTTCAGTTCATTTTGAGCTCCAACCTCAAAATTTTTCTACCCACCGTTCCAGAGTGGCCTATCTTATCTCATTGTTTTCTGGACAAGCTCTGGCTTGGGCCTCCCCTCTGTGGGAGAGAAACGATCCTGTATTACAAGATAGTGCCAAATTCATTTCTATGTTCCGAAGTGTGTTCGATGAACCAGGTCGTGTGACCTCCGCTGCTTCCAGCATTCTTCGTTTACGTCAGGGTTCTCATACAGTAGGCCAGTACGTCATTCAATTTAGGATATTAGCCTCTGAACTTCAGTGGAACACTGAAGCATTAATTGCCGCCTTCTGGCAGGGGCTCTCCGATAAAATTAAAGATGCACTGACTACCCAAGAGCTTCCTTCGTCACTAGAAAATTTGATCTCTCTTTGCCATCGTGTAGACATGAGGTTTCGTGAAAGAGAATCTGAGAAAACAACTTCAGTTAAAGCACCTCTTCGCTCAACCCCTCAGTTTCGTCCAGCTTCACCTTCCGTGATTCCCATGGAGATAGGACGTTCCAAATTATCTTTAGAAGAGAGGAAACGAAGAGTAAAGAATAGACTTTGTATCTATTGTGCTGATTCCACACATATGCTCAGTTCTTGCCCTAAGAAATCGGGAAATGCCAGGCCCTAACTAGTTCTGGAGAGGTGAAGTTAGGGTCCCTGGAGTCCTCTCCATCTTCTATGAAATTAAAAGTCTGCGCTTTTGATGTTACGATTTCCTTTGCTACCAAATCCTTTGAGTCTCAGGCACTGATTGATTCTGGAGCAGCAGGAAATTTCATTTCTAAATCCCTAGTGAATCAATGGTCCCTACCAGTGATTACTTTGAAAACACCGATTACTGTGACTGCTATAGATGGATCACGTCTCATCAATGGTCTCATCACTCAGAGTACGTCTCCAGTAACACTTCAGATTGGTGTACTACACCATGAAGAGATCTCGTTTTTAATTCTTCCAGTTACGACAAGTCCGATTGACTTAGGCCTTCCATGGCTTCAATGTCATTCTCCCCAGATTGACTGGCGCACTCCTCAAGTTACGTCTTGGGGAGCTGAATGTCATCATCGTTGTCTTTCTCAAGTCAGTCCTCTTAAAGTACAGCAATCTTCCATCTCATCTTCCTCACCGGGACTCCCTCCTCAGTATGCTTCTTTTGCCGATGTTTTTGATAAAGCTCAGTCTGAACGTCTTCCTCCTCATCGTTCTTGGGATTGTCCGATCGATCTTCTACCTGGCAAGACTCCTCCTAGGGGTCGGGTCTATCCACTTTCGTTACCTGAAACTCAAGCCACATCTGAGTACATCCAGGAGAATCTCCAGCGAGGGTTTATTCGACCTTCCACCTCTCCCGCTGGAGCCGGATTCTTCTTCGTAAAAAAGAAGGATGGATCACTACGCCCCTGCATAGATTTTCGTGGACTCAATGCCATTACTATTAAGAATCGGTATCCCATTCCGTTGATCACTGAGTTATTTGATCGCATCAAGGGAGCTCGGATCTTTACCAAGTTGGATCTTCGTGGTGCCTATAATTTAATTAGAATCCGTCCCGGTGACGAATGGAAGACAGCGTTCAACACCAGAGATGGGCATTATGAATATCTAGTAATGCCTTTCGGGTTGTGCAATGCCCCCGCTGTTTTCCAAGGCTTCGTTAATGAGATCTTTCGGGACTTATTAAATGTATGTGTCGTTGTCTACCTGGACGACATATTGATCTTCTCACAGGACCTGCCTTCTCATCACCAACATGTGGCAGAGGTCCTTTCCAGACTCCGGGAAAATTCATTATTCTGTAAACTAGAAAAATGTTCATTCGAGTTGCCCCAGATTCCATTTTTGGGGTATATTGTTTCCGGAGTTGGCCTGAAGATGGATCCAGACAAGGTGAATGCTGTATTACATTGGCCCCAGCCAACTACTCTTCGTGCTATTCAGCGTTTTTTAGGTTTCGCCAATTACTATAGACGCTTCATTCAAGACTTCTCGTCCATTGCATCTCCTATTGTGGCCCTGACTCGTAAAGGGGCCAATACTAAGCAATGGTCATCCGAGGCCCTCCAAGCCTTTCAAATTCTTAAAGAGTCCTTCTCCTCTGCTCCCATTCTTCGACAGCCTGATGTGACACTTCCCTTCTTCCTAGAAGTAGATGCCTCTAATGTGGGCTTAGGAGCCATTCTCTCCCAACGCTCGGAGCAACAAAAATTCCATCCTTGTGCCTTTTACTCTCGGGGTCTCCTGCCTGCAGAGAAAAATTACACGATCGGGGACAAGGAGTTGCTGGCTATCAAAGTTGCATTAGAGGAGTGGAGATACTTATTGGAAGGAGCTCGTCACCCGGTGACGATTTTCACAGATCATAAGAATCTGTCATATCTACAGTCTGCCCAATGCTTGAATCCTCGTCAAGCAAGATGGTCTCTTTTCTTTTCTCGTTTCGAATTAATCATAACCTTCAAACCAGCTGCTAAGAACAAGAAAGCTGACGCTCTATCTCGAGCTTTTGTGACGTCCTCTGACGTTGAAGAGGTTTCCAACCATTCTATATTAGACCCCAAATGTATCTCGCTGGCTGCTTCGTCCACCAAAGTGCTACCATTTGGGAAGACCTTTGTGCCTCCTACTCTGAGGAGGAAAATCCTTTCGTGGTTCCATTCTTCTCGTTTTTCTGGACATGCTGGTGAACGCAAGACCTTTGAGATTCTCTCTCGAAGTTACTGGTGGCCCTCGATGAGGAGAGACGTCAAAGAGTTTATTGCTTCCTGTGAATTGTGTTCTCAGTTCAAATCCTCCCGCAGAACTCCAGCGGGGTTGCTGCAACCACTACCCATTCCGGCCAAGCCCTGGACCCATATTAGTATAGACTTTGTTACTGATCTGCCATCTAGTAAAAATTGTAATACTATTTGGGTAGTGGTAGACAGATTTTCGAAGATGGCTCATTTTGTCCCTTTGTCTGGTTTGCCTTCCTCGTCTACTCTGGCTGAACATTTCGTTAAAGAAATCTTTCGTATCCATGGATGTCCGTCTGAGATTGTGTCAGATAGAGGAGTACAGTTCGTTTCCAGATTCTGGCAGGCCCTTTGTAAAACCTTGGGCATACGATTAGCACTCTCATCTTCTTACCATCCGCAATCAAACGGACAAACTGAACGGGTCAATCAAGATCTCGAGACCTTTATAAGGATGTTCTCATCAGCCAATCAAGACAACTGGGTAGAATTGCTTCCTTGGGCTGAATTCGCCCATAACAACATGTACCATGAGTCATCGTCCAAAACTCCATTCTTTGTGGTTTACGGTCACCATCCGTCTTTTCCGGAATTTCCTGCCCTCCCTCCCACCCAAGTTCCTGCTGTAGAGACTGTTTGTCAGACCTTCAAAAACATCTGGTCTCAGGTCAAAACCTGTTTAAAGAAGACATCTGACAAATATAAGTCTTTCGCAGATAAGAAGAGGCGGGCTATTCCACCACTAAAAATTGGAGATCGTGTCTGGTTATCTACCAAAAATATTCGTTTGAAGGTCCCATCTATGAAATTCGCTCCTCGTTTTATTGGTCCATATAGGATCATTCAAGTAATAAATCCAGTTTGTGTCAAACTTCTACTTCCTAAGAATCTTCGTATTTCCAATGCCTTCCATGTGTCCTTGCTCAAACCTCTCATCATCAACCGTTTCTCGACTCCTCCTTCAGCACCTCAGCCAGTTCAAGTTCATCAGGAGGAAGATTTCGAGATTACTCAGGTATTGGACGCAAAAATTTCGCGAGGGGTTCTCCGTTTCCTCGTTCATTGGAAGGGCTTTGGTCCTGAGGAGCGTTCATGGATCAAAGCTGAAGATCTCAACGCCCCAGCTCTTCTTAAGAAGTTTTATTCCAAAAATCCGGACAAGCCCGGTTCCAGGCGTTCTGTGCCCACCTTTAAAAGGGGGGGTACTGTCACTCACCGGACTGTGAGTGCTTCTTCCCGTATATTTAGGAACCGTGGCCGTCCTCCATCCTGAGGGTCTGCGCATGCGCAGCCCTTTCAAACCCTTCAGTACCTGTTCCTTTATCTTAATTGGCAGATCAGGCAACACTCCCTATATTAAGCACCTGTGGTCAATACCACGGGGCCTGATCTTGGAGTCTCATTCCATGAGCCTCTGAAGGTGTTTCCTCGTGTATTCAGCGCTGCTGATTCCTGTGGTTTCCAAACCACTTCTACTCCTGTGGTTTCCAGACCACTTCTACCCCTGTGTTTTCCAGACCACTTCTACTCCTGTGGTTTCCTAACCACTTCAACCCTCCTGTGTATCATCGTGACTGTTAGCTGATTCCTATCCGCTGCCTCCGTGCACTACAGTCTTCAAGCCACTTCAACTCTGCTATGTATCATCGTGACTGTTAGCTGATTCCTATCTGCTGCCTCCGTGCACTACAGTCTTCAATCTACTTCAACTCACCTGTGTGCCCTCATGACTGTTAGCTGATTCCTATCCGCTGCCTCCGTGCACTACAGTCTTCAATCTACTTCAACTCACCTGTGTTTCATCGTGACTGTTTGGCTGATTCCTATCCGCTGCCTCCGTGCGCTTCAGTCTTCAGCTCATCTCATCTCTCCCATGTTTCCTCGAGACTGCTACAACTGATTCCTATCCGCTACTCTCCGTGCTCAACAGTTCCAGCTCAGCTCTGCTTTCCCGTGTTTCATCGTTGCTGCACCTGCTGGTTGCCATCCGCTACCTCCGTGTATCTGCAGAGTCCTGCTGCTGCTACTTCTCAGTTCTACTCGTCCTACAACAGCTGACCCGCTCTCCGTGCTTCTCCGTGTTCCCGCTGGTCTCTACTCGCCAGTCTGCATCGGATCTGCGCCTCACTGTTTTCATCTCATCTAGATCATCGCTACTCTTCAGGGTCCTCCAGGAGTCAGTCCTACATACTACTGCTTCCTGAGTATTTGTTCCCCTGCTGGTCTACCTACCTGTGCGCTGCACCTACTTGATTACAGCTTCACCCCTTCAGGGACTTCGCATCCTGCCGGCCTCCAGCCGTTCAGGTATCTCTGCACTCCTGTCTGACAGCCTGCTTCTGAACCACGGTATGCATACTTCTCATTGACTGTGCTGGTGTATTGCATATCTTGCTGGACTGAGTTTGTTCTCCTCTGGAGTTTACTATCCGCTGAGACTATTGCCATCATTGACTGTGTTATCTTGTGCCGGATTACCTCAAGTGACTTTCTATTATTGCAGTGCTGTTCAGTCATTAATATATTGTGCATGTTATTGTGGATCAAGTTTAAGGTGCCCGTGTATCTCCTGTATTGCAGTCTCTCCCCGTGCTCCTCCTCACATATATATTCAGTGGTACAACTTGCTAGAGGCAGACCACTGATCCCTGTTTCCTGTGTCACCTGTTCCAGTATCCTCTCACATAGCAGTGGTACAACATGCTAACGCAGACCACTGACTCCCCGGATACCTCCACGTGGATTCCATTCCTTCACTCAGACAGTGGTACAACTTGCTATCCGCAGACCGCTGACTCTCATCACCTCCTTGTTTCTGTTGGACATTCCTTCTCACTATAGCAGTGGTACAACTTGCTACCGCAGACCACTGACTACCTTCACGTGTCCTTTGTCCATACAGTTCCTCGTGTATTTCTACATCCATATTACCAGTGCTGCTAGTCATAGACTTTCCTGAGCATCTCCATCATCTGCTATTTCCTGTTCCGTGATCACCCTGCTACCAGAGTACCATATTACCATCTATACTGCTCTGGTAAGCCTATCACCTGGTGATCCCTGGGTAAAGACTCCTAGTGCCCGTGACACGCAGCCAGTTTCGCTTAGGGCTGTCAGAACAGATCAAGGACTCCCTGCTGCAGTACCCTTCTCCAACCTCTCTGGAGACCCTCATGCAGCTCGCCATCAAGATTGACAGGATAATCAAGGAGAGGAAGGCAGAAAAAGAGGCACCTTCTTTTCCTTCTGCTTGTGTTCCCGTCTCTGCAGACCTTGAGGAGCCCATGCAGCTAGGGACATACCGCCTCTCTTCTGAGGAAAAGGACAGAAGGCGGTCACAAGGTCTCTGCCTCTACTGTGGCGTCAAAGGTCACTTCTCCCGCTCTTGCCCCAACAAACCAGGAAAAGAGCATTGCTAGGGAATGAGGGGAAAGTTCACCTAGGTCTTCAAATTGTTTTCCCGAAAAATGCTGTGTTGATTCCCACGCAGGTCACCTTCGGTGCCTTTTCTGTGGCCCTCTCGGCCTTCATTGACAGTGGAGCTGCTGACGACTTCCTAGGCATCGGGTTTGCCCACTCTACTCGAATTCCGATGGTAAAGCTTAAATCTGCAATTACAGTTTGTGGTTTAGATGGTACTCCATTACCTGGTGGCAAGTTTATTTGGGAGACCCCCTTGCTACAGCTAAACGTAGGAGCACTTCATTCTGAGTCCCTGACCTTCTTCCTCATTGACTGTCCGTCTGTTCCCTTGATTCTGGGCCATCCCTGGCTTTCCCTTTATAACCCTGTTGTGGATTGGGTTAAAGTAGAAATTATTCAGTGGAGCTCTTATTGTTCACAGTCCTGCTTGACGTTACCTCTCCGGATTCTGCAATCCGTTGCCGAGCAGCTTCCCTCACAATATCATAAGTTCTGGGATGTGTTCTCTAAAAAAGCTGCTGACTCTTTACCACCTGATTGTGATTTTGACTGTGCCATTGAGCTAATTCCTGGTTCCAGACTACCTAGAGGGTGCTTGTATTCTCTTTCCGGTCCTGAGACCAAGGCCATGCAGACTTATATTGAGGAAAATCTTGAGAAAGGTTTCATCAGGCCATCTAAATCTCTGGTAGGAGCTGGATGCTTATTCATATCCAAAAAAAAATGGTGAACTGAGACCCTGTATTGACTACAGAGGTTTTAATTTAATCACAGTCAAGAACACCTATCCTTTTCCCCCTCATCTCTGTATTATTCGACCAGCTAAGGGGTGCTACTGTATTCACCAAAATCGATCTCCGTTGAGTGTACAACATCATCCACATCAGAGAAGGAGATGAATGGAAGATGGCATTCAACACACATTCTGGCCACTATGAATATCTGGACATGCCGTTTGGTCTTAGCAATGCACCTGCCGTATTTCAAGACCTAAATAATGAAGTTCTCCGTGAATTTCTTGACCACTTTGTGGTCGTTTACTTGGATGACATCCTGATATACTCCCAGTCGCTCTACATGCATCAGGGTCATGTCAAACAGGTTCTTCAGAAACTTCGGGAACATCATCTCTTTGCCAAGTTGGAAAAGTGTGAGTTTGAGATACAGAAGGTATCGTTTCTGGGATACATAATCTCTTCTGCTGGTTTCTCCATGGATCCAACCAAGGTCCAAACCATTCTCGACTGGGTACAACCCAACAACCTCAAAGCTGTAAAGAGATTCTTGGGCTTTGCGAATTATTATAGGAGATTCATCCGTGGTTTTTCTGATATTGTGGCTCCTATTGTCGCCCTGACCCGGAAAGGAATGGATCCAACTAATTGGCCACCTCAAGCAGTAACCGCCTTTAAAGCCTTAAAAAAGGCGTTTTTGTCTGCTCAAGTCCTCAGACATCCTAATTCAGAGATACCTTTTGTATTAGAGGTTGATGCCTCTGATGCCGGTGTTGGTGCTATTCTTTCACCGCTTACATCCATGTGCTTACTTTTCTCGCAGATTCTCTACTGCTGAAGCTAACTATAATGTGGGCAACCAAGAGCTGTTGGCCATTAAATGGGCCTTTGAGGAGTGGCGTCATTTGTTGGAAGGTGCTATACATGTAATCTCAGTAATAACAGATCACAAGAACTTCTAATACACCCAGTCGGCCAAACTGTTGAATCCCAGACAGGCCCGCTGGTCATTCTTCTTCACTCGCTTCAATTTCTTAATCACATACAGACCAGGCTCTAAAAATATCCGGGTAGATGCTCTATCTAGGAGCTTTATTTCACATCACGTTCCCATTACGGATTCTCTACCCATCATTCCTTCATCAATTATCCATGCTGGATTAACTCAAGATTTAAGTATCACGCTCCATAGATTTCAAAGGATAGCTCCTGACATCACTCCGGAGGGTAGTCTGTTTGCCCAAGTCCATTTAAGGAAAGCGGTTCTTTCTGAGGCACATGACAGTAAGACTGCTGGACATCCTGGAATTTACAAAACATTGGAAATTCTCTCCCGTGCGGTGTGGTGGCCTTCATTATCCGCTGATGTTAGAAATTTTGTTCTCTCCTGTGAAGACTGTGCTAGGAATAAAGTCCTTAGGAACTCTCCTTCATGCCAGTTGGTTCCATTATCCATCCCTTCAAAACCCTGGACACATTTGTCAATGGACTTTATTGTCGATCTCCCACCCTCTGCAGGACATAACACCATATGGGTGGCTTTAGACCGGTTTAGCAAAATGTCACATTTCATACCGTTAGCCAGGCTTCCTAGTGCCCGAGATTTGGCTATCTTGTTCATTCAACATGTATTTCGTCTCCATGGACTTCCTGTTGATATTGTTTCCAATCGTGGCTCTCAGTTTGTTGCCAAGGCAACGGCCGAACGCCGTATATATTTAACAGCGCACCCTGGCAGATAGTACAGCCGGGCGCATGCTCTGATTTCTTCCCAGCCTGTGGGCTGATTAATAGGGCTATTAGTGGTATTATTTTTGGCATGTGTATAATTACAGAGCTGATCCTTGATTGGTTGGTCTGTGTATTTAAGGCAGGGAGGGCTTAGCCTCTCTGCTGGTTATAGTGCTTCTGACCCAGTTTGCTGACCTGCTTTGTGTTGTTGGATTCTGTCCCGTGGATGCTCTGCCTGTCGGATTTTCTGTGTATGTCCCCTTCCTGGACTTTGGACTCTGCCTGTTTGCCCGTGACCCTGACCCTGGGTGTGTTTACTGACTACTCTGCTTGCCTGTGACCCTTGACCTCGGCTACTGTCTGACTATCCGCTGCCTACTATTTAGCCTCCTGGACTGCCGCTACGGCCCTCTATTATCAATCCACACTACACCTGGAGTAAAGTTCTGGGGGCATCTGAGTACCGGTGAGCATATAAAGCTCTAAGGGAAAGGCGGCTACTAAAGGTGAAGACCTCCGCCATCATATTCTGTGAGTTGGTGATCAGACCATCAGCCTAACACTTAGGAGCTGCTTTGTAAGATACAAGTTTAGAAACCCTGTTATATTGGCTCACTGATTACTCCGGTACACAAAGCTAATCACAACACTCATTATATATCTTGCTGGGTGTCTTATTACTATGACCCCATACCTGTGTGCAGAAAACACAAGTGTGTAAAGTTACTGGACAATGCGGCCATCTCCCGATGACTCCGATCACATGTTCCCAGCGATGTGATGGACGTGAGCAACCACCCCGGAGGAACGTGGAAAGGAATACTGACCATAATAGAGAAGCCAGGAGCGGAGGGTTAGAGGGGTGTTTGGGCTCCAGGCAGATCAGTGTTATGTATGTAAAAAATATTTGCAGCCTGCAGAGCTATTATTATTTAACATTAGTCTGCAGGGCTTAACAGGGTTACCTAAAAAAGTAGGTTGATGTCCCCAAAAATACATGTCCTCTTTAAATAATGCTCCATCAAAAAAACACTGGACTCTCCGGATATGGGGAAATAACGTGGTGCCAATCTCCGCCAATAGTGAAGAACTTTAAGATTGTCATGACCAATCATTTTGCGAAAGAACAACTGTCATAGTCAATCATAGTGGAAGGGTGGATAGATGAAACCAATAGGCTGAGAGTGTCAGTTACCTGACTCAGGGATGCATGCACCGCACGGGATGCATGTCATGGTGAGGCAGGAGTAAGGAGAGGGGATTTCCCTGGTGGGCCAGTCTGACCCAATTTCTGCCTAAAATAATTTCTCTCAGAATGACAGAATCAACAAATATAAGTGGGCATATCGCTCCTGGATGACATAGTTCAGGTTGACAACTATACATAATAGCTATCGGATACAGACTATGTATGGCATAAAGCTATCAAGTATAATTGTCAACCAGAACTTTGTCATCCATGAGCGATGTGCCCACATTCAGTATAAGCTGCGCCTATGTTCTGTTCTATTTACCCAGTAAAGAATTAAGTAAAATTTCGATCAAATGCTGAATGGAGCATTGACATGGGATGCAAAGGGTCTCTGCTGCTTGTTCCTTTATTTGCCATGATCTATTTGTAAATATTATTATTGTAATTACTTTAGTCTGTCAAAGTTCAGGCTATTGTATGGGAGGTACCGGGTGTGATCAGAGCAGTGTAGGCTTGATCATGTGGTCTGCCCTTGATCGGGTACAGAGGAATAGCATATATAGGTTTTGTACTTCAATATAACCAGATGGACGGTTTTACTAAATGTAAAATGTTTAGCCCCTATAGTTTTTTTCTCATTATTTGTAGATTTGTAAGTTTATTGTGCACAGTCTGCTTCTATCTTAAACGTTAAAAAGTTCTTTCTTTGACCATTGGCTGAATTATTTCATGAAAAAAAAACAACTGATTCCAGCAGTAGCTCAAAATTCAAGAATTGCTTGGTGTAATCATTTTGGGGGTGTCGAAATAGGGGTTTAGATCTGGTGAAGCTTGTAGACTTGTACCAGACACACATGTGCATCTGGTGCAAATATTTGATTTAATTTTGCAGAACAAGATCATTGAGATATGGTTAGAAGGGGGTGAGGGGGCATTTTAGGGACATTTCTTGCCAGTGGAAGGGTGCACTGCCTTTTTAATTTTGCAAAACACTTAATTGTAAGTGTCATTAGGCAAAGGTGACGTTACACGGGAGACATGAGGGAAAGGTGGCAGGACACACGGGAAAGGTAATTGGACACAGGAGACGTGGAGAACACGGCAGGTAGCCTATCATCATTTAATATGTTTCATATTATACTATATAGTATTAAAATACATCTAAAATTATTTCACACTATCAAAATACCTAACGCTTAATCCCACTTCGACCATTGCAATAGTATACAATACACAGAAAGTAACGATCCATAACACATTATATAATACATTATTAGACTAAACAAAATACAAAGACCAGACATCTACTAGTTAACAGATTATACACTATATGGACAAAAGTATTTGGCCACACCTGTTAATTATTGAATTGAGGTGTTTCAATCAGACCCGTTGCCAGAGGTGTATAACATCCAGCACCTAGCCATGCAGTCTCCATTTGCAAACATTTGTGATACAAAATAGGTCATTCTGAAGAGCTTTTTCAATAAGACAGTTCGTGAAATTTCATCCCTGCTGGATATTCCACGGTCCACTGTAAGTTATGTTATATTATTAAAAAGTGGAAGCGTTTAGGAACAACAGCAACTCAGCCATGAAGCGGAAGACCACATAAAATCACTGAGCGGGGTCAACGACTGCTAAGGCGCATGGTGCGTAAAAGTCGCCAACACTCTGCTGATTCCATAGCTAAAGAGTTATTATTATCGTTTATTTGTTAGGCGCCACAAGGTTTCCGCAGCACCGTACACAGCACAAATACTAGACTATAAAGGGTGAAACAGTACAGAACAATAAACACAAAGTACCAATACTTCAGAAACTCCGGTTAGGCAAATGCAGTAAAGACGGAGCAGAAGAGGGGCCCTGCTCATACGAGCTTAAGGGAGGGTAAACAAAATCAGGCACAAAAGGGAGCCAGTGAAGCCAGGGGGAAGGAGAAGAGGGGCCAGGTGAGAACAAGCAGAGGAGATGAGGGTTAACTGGATGGTTGGTAGACTTTGAGGAACAGGTGAGTTTTAAGTGCCCATTTGAAGGAGCACAGATTGGGTGAGAGACGGATGGAGTTCCGAACTTCCACTGGCATTAATGTAAGCACAAAAACTGCAGCGAGAGCTTAATGGAATGGGTTTTCATGGCCGACCAACTGCATGCAGCCTCACAAGATCAATTCCAAGCGTCGGTTGGAGTGGTATAAAGCACACCGACACTGGACTGTGGAGCAGTGGAAATGTGTTCTGTGGAGTGACAAATCACACTTCTCTGGCAGTCAGATGGGTGAGTCTAGGTTTGGCGAATGCTGGGAGAACGTTTCCTGCCTGACTGCTTTATGTCAACTGTGAAGTTTGGTGGAGGAGGGATAATGGTACGGTGCTGTTTTTCAGGGTTTGGACTAGGCCCCTTACCTCCAGTAAAGGCCAATCTTAATGCTTCAGCATACCAAGTCATTTTGGACAATGTTTCCAACTTTGTGGCAACAGTTTGGGGAAGGCCCATTTCTATTCCAACATGACTGTGCCCCAGTGCACAAAGCAAGGACTACAAAGACATGGTTTGATGAGTTCGGTGTGGAAGAACTTGACTGGCCCGCACAGAGCCCTGACCTCAACCCCATCCAACACCTTTGGGATGAACTGGAACGGAGATTACGAGCCAGGCCTTCTCATCCAACATCAGTGTCTGACCACATAAATGCTCTATAGAATGAATGGGCACAAATTCCCACAGAAACACTCCAACATCTTGTGGAGCCTTCCAAGAAGAGTGGAAGCTGTTATCGCTGCAAAAGGAGGACCAACTCCATATTAAAGTATATGTATTTGAATACAATGTCATTACAGTCCCTGTTGGTGTAATGATCAAGCGTCCACATACTTTTGTCCCTATAGTGTACATATAATTTAGTAAAGGAGATCAAGTTATTTACAGTGAGTGAGAGTGATGGTAATGTCCAGCGAGAAGTCAGCCTGAGCTCAGGATAACTGGGCAAGGGAAGCAGCCTAGGGGTACAGAGGGTGATAGAATAGTAGAAGGAGAACACAAGGAAAGAGGTCCCTGCTCATGAGAGCTTGCACCCTAAAGGGAAGGGGGAGACACAAATAGAATGGCACTGAGTGGGGGAGTGTAGGTGATAGCCAAGAATTAGGTGGAAGGCTGATAGGCTTGAATAAAGAAATTAGTTCTAAGGACACGCTTGTAGCCTTGGAGAGTAGAGGCTAATCTGATGGAGTATGGTAGATCGTTCCACAGTTGGGGAGCAGCCCAGGCGATGTCATGGAGGTGGGAATGGGAAAAGGTAATCAGTGTTGAGGCGGCGGTCATTGGCAGAGGGGACGGGAAGGACTGTGGATAGAGATGAGTTTGTAGACTTTTGGGGAAGGATTGGCTGAGGGAATTGTAGGTGAGAATGAGGACTGAGGGGCCAGTGTAGCAACTGGCAGCGAGGAACAGCTGAGATTGAGAAAAATAAGAATTTTTGTAGTTTCCATGGTGAAAAAGAGCCGGGACTTGGTTATATTCCGGAGGTGGAAGTGACAGGTTTTGAATGTGAGGTTTGAGGAGAGGGAGGATTCACAGAGGAGCCCAAATATTAAGTTTAAGAAAGCACTGGGACATCCAAGATGAGATGGTAGGAAAACAGCAGGAGACACGAGAGATGAAGGAAGGGGACGTTTAATTTATAGATTTCAGTTTAGTAACATATGCAGTGGCGCACGCAGGGGGGGGTTTCTGAGTCTCCAGAACCCCCCCCCCCTGCGCTAACTAAGTGGCCGCTATAGCTGCACTGTCCTATACAGCAGCCGCGGCGCTGTCAAAGAAGCGTCCGCGGCGGTGCTGTAGTGTATACAGCACCGCTGCGGACGCTTCTTAGACAGCGCCGCGGCTGGTGTATAGGACAGCGCTGAAGAAACGGAGCTGCTGCGCATGCGCAGCAGCTCTCGCGGGGGGTGGGTTTTTTTTGGGTCGGGGGGGGGGGGGAATCCTTCCACCCGACAATCCTCCATTCGCCCCTGATATGTTTGCAGTTGACATATTCGCAAAAAAACGCACTTCTTTTGACTGTTGAAATAGTCATGTTTTATAGCCAATATTTTAAACAGCTTTGGTGAATCATCTGTTCATTAGAAATTAATTATCAAAAACTACACAACCAGCAGTATTTGTTGCTGATTTGCTCTTACATTTAACAAAGATATCAGCCTGTAGCTGGAACATCGGGAATGGTCTTCCCCTTTTAGCGAAAAACAGTTGTAAGCTTTTTCAGCATGAAAGTTCTCTGTATTGACCCTTAATGTATTTTTACATAGCAATAATATCCTCTCTTAGACGCCTCTTTTCTACAGTAAACATGCTTAAACTGGCTAACCTTTCCTCATAACTTAATGACTCCATACCATTTATCAATTTTGTTTCCATTCTCTGAACCCTTTTTAGGTCCAAAATGTATTTTTTTATAGATTGGTGCCCAAAATTGTACTCTGTATTCAAGATGAGGTCTTACCAACAAATTATACAGTGGAAAAATTATAGACTTCCCTTGTATCTATGCCCCTTTTAATGCATGCCAATACTTTATTGGCCTTTGCAGCTGCTTGTTGATATTGAGCACTATTGCTACGAATACTCCCAGGACCTTTTGCATTTTAGATTGCTCTAATTTACCCCATTTAATTTATAGATTGTGTGCTTCTTTTTCATCCCTAAATGCATAACCTTACATTTATCTATGTTAAATTTCATCTTCCATTTGGCCACCCAATCCTCCAGTTTATTCAGGTCCCTCTGCAGAGAAACTACGACTTACTCTGATTTTATTATCTTACAAAGTTTAGTGTCATATGCAAAAATGGAAACCTTGCTCTCTAAACCATCACCAAGGTCATTAATGAATATATTAAAAAGGAGTGGCTCTAGCACGGAACCTTGAGGTACTCCACTTAAAAGTTTTGATCAGTTCGAAAATGTTCCATTTATCACAACTCTCTGTTCCCTATTCTCCATCCAGTTTTTGACTCAAGTACAAATGTTGTTTCCTAGACCCAGTTCCCTTATTTTGTAAACCAACCTCTTGTGTGGCACTATATTAAAGGCACATCTACTTTGCTGCCCTGTTCTAAGTTCCCACTAACTTCCTCATAGAAACTAATTAGATTAGTTTGACATTGTAACAATTATGTAGCGTGTACAACAATGCAGCAATGTAGGTAATAAATATGGAGTACTTGCCTTACTCTAGATCAGCGCTGGCCGGCCGTTGGTGCGGTGTCTAATGAACCCCCTGGTGTTCACCAAGAACCGCCGCAAGGCAGGATGGGCTTTGCTGCGGAGGATCGCAGGTCGCGGTCCACTGGTTTGCCTCTAGAGGTAAGGATGTAGGAGGTAGCCCACGATAACACTGGAACTGGAAGGTAATATCAGGATAGCCGAGGTCTGGTACACTTGGAGTGGAGATAATACGTTGTCAGCAAACCTGGGTCTGGTACACGTGGAGTGGAGATAATACGTTGTCAACAAGCCTGGGTCTGGTATACGTGGAGTGGATATAATACGTTGTCAGCAAGCCTGGGTCTGGTACACGTGGAGTGGAGATAATACGTTGTTAGCATGCCTGGGTCTGGTACACGTGGAGTGGAGATAATACGTTGTGAAGTCTGCAAGGAACTGGTACACGGGAGACACACGAGAAGCACCTAGTCAGGGAACATAGGAAGTTGCTCTGACACTGCCCAGGCGTCAGAGCAGGTCTTTAGTAGTTTTGCAGGTTTGAATTCCCCGCCCCGACTGTCACGTGACAGCGTCGCCGCGACCAGGTAGAGAGAGAGGATCGCGGCGCTGGAGCGAGGACAGGTGAGTTGTAACAGTACCCCCATCCAAAAAAGGTGGACTCCGGACACCTATACCGGCTTGGTGGGGAATTTCTTATGAAAGGCTCGCAGAAGTCGTGGAGCATGCACATCAGCAGCAGGAACCCATGAACGTTCTTCGGGACCATATGCTGCTTTCCAGTCCACTAGAAATTGCAGAACTCCTCTTGACCGACGGGAATCCAGAATTTGTTTTACTTCAAACTCAGACTGTTCTTGAATTACCACAGGAGGTGGAGGCCTCTCTGTAGTAGAGAATTAATTGTTAATTACAGGTTTAAGGAGAGACACATGGAAGACACTAGGAATACGTAATGACGAAGGAAGCTTTAACTTAAAAGCCACCGGATTGATAACCTTGGAAATTTCAAAAGGGCCGATGAATCTAGGAGCCAATTTATTGCTAGGAACCTTCAAATGGATGTTACGGGTGGATAACCACACTTTGTCCCCTGGGATGAATTGAGGAGCTACCCTCTTCTTCTTGTCATACGCCTTCTTAGCGCGGATAGCGGACCTCCTCAGGCTGGTTTTCACTAGATCCCAGATGTTAGAAAACCTGCGAAAGAGAGAGTCCACCGCTGGTACCTCTGAGTGAGGAAGAGAAGAGAAGGCTGGTAGCCTGGGGTGACAACCATACAAGATAAAGAAGGGGAATTGGAGGCTGCTTCATGGAAATGGTAGTTGTGAGCGAACTCTGCCTAGGGAAGGGCGTCAACCCAATTATCTTGATTGGCAGAGATGTAAAAGCTTAGAAATTTCTCTAATTCTTGATTAGTCCTCTCAGTCAACCCATTAGTATGGGGATGACATGCAGATGAAAGATCCAGTTTGGTTCCTAATTTTTGGCACAAGGCTCTCCAGAATCTAGATACAAATTGTGACCCACGATCAGATACTATGTGTGCAGGACAGCCATGAAGTCGGAATATCTCTTTAATAAAAAGATCCGCTAACACAGGAGACGAGGGGAGTTTCTTCAAGGGAACAAAATGTGCTACTTTAGAAAACCGGTCAGTGATGACCCAGATGACGGTGTGTCCTTTAGAACTTGGAAGGTCCGTGATAAAATCCATTGAAATATGACACCATGGAATATCGGGAACAGGTAAAGGCATGAGTGGACCGGTCGGTGTCTGTCTGGGAATCTTATGCTGGGCACATCTCGAACAGGCAAGACTTAACATCCCTACATATGGTAGGCCACCAATATTTTCGGGAGACTAATTCCCAGGTCTTCCGCATCCCCGCATGTCCAGAAAAAACAGAAGAGTGAGCCCAATGCAATAATTTAACACAGATGGGTGGGGTTACAAAGGTTCTACCCGGAGGACAACTCTTCTCGGTCAATGGGGACAAGGCCAATATACAGTTGGTATCCAAGATTGGTTTGTTTCTCTCTGAAGCTTCGGTATCGGTAGCATCGAATGAGCGAGAAAGGGCATCCGCTTTGACATTTTTTGAGCCTGGCCGGAAGGTAATATTGATATTGAAGCATGAAAAGAAGATGGCCCATCTGGCTTGACGAGGGTTTAGACAATGTGCAGACCGTAGATAAAGTAAATTCTTATGATCAGTGTATACTGTTACCGGAAACTGAGCACTCTCAAGTAAATGTTTCCACTCAGAGAAAGCCAATTTGATTGCCAAGAGCTCCTTATCACTGATTCCATAATTCTTCTCTGCAGGAAGAAACCGGTGAGAAAAGAATCCACAAGGATGATATTTGCCACCTGAATCTTTCTGGGATAGTACCGCTCCGACCCCTACGGAGGATGCGTCCACCTCTACAAAAAAGGGCCGTTGACAGTCTGGTTGAAAAAGAATAGGAGCTGTGGAGAATAAGGTCTTGAGATCCTTAAAGGCTTGCACTGCTTCAGGAGTCCAGATTTTAGGATTGGCGGATTTACAAGTGAGGGCTGTAATGGGAGCTACTAATGAAGAATAACTCTCAATAAACTATCGATAATAATTAGAGAACCCTAGAAATCGCTGAGTAGCTTTAAGGCCTGATGGTTGAGATGGCTTTAAGCTTGGATGGGTCCATTTGAAGGCCAGTCTTGGATATAATATATCCTAGGAGGGGAAGACTCTCTTGTTCGAACACACATTTTTTTTCGAGTTTGCAAAATAATTGATATCTCCGAAGCCTGCTCAATACTTCTCTTACATGTCTGCGATGAGATGCGAGATCTGGGGAAAATATAAGGATGTCATCTAGGTAGATAACTACAAATTGGTAGAGTAAATCTTGGAAGATCTCAATCATAAAGTTTTGGAAAACAGCAGGAGCATTACACAGCCCAAAGGGCATTACCAAGTATTCAAAGTGTCCATCCCGTGTATTAAAAGTTGTTTTCCATTCATCCCCTTCCTTTATTCTACTTAGGTTGTATGCACCTCTTAGGTCCAACTTAGAAAAAATAGAGACCCCCTTTATTTGATCAAAGAGCTCAGAGATCAAAGGTAGGGGATATCTGTTCTTTACCGTGATAGAATTGATGGCACGGTAATCAATACAAGGGCGAAGGCCCCAATCCTTTTTCTTTACAAAAAAGAGGCCTGCCCCTGCTGGAGATGATGATTTTCGTATGAATCCTCTCTTCAGATTTTCTTGAATGTATTCAGATACTGCATTGGTCTCGGGAACAGACAAGGGAAAAATGCGTCCGCGGGAAATAGGTTTACCAGGTTGAAGATTACTAGCACAGTCCCAACTCCTATGAGGTGGAAGTTTAGTAGCTTCCTGTTCACAGAAGACATCTGAAAAACTTTGGTAATGACTTGGCAATAATTGGGGGTTGCCCAGTTGAGCACTAATCTTGGAAAAAACAGGGGTTACCTTAGTCAAACAACTGCTGTGGCAAGCCGAACTCCAGGAAAGAATCTCACCGGAATGCCAGTCTATTCCAGGAGAGTGACGACGAAGCCATGGCAGGCCTAGGATCAAGGAGTTAATGGCCTTAGGAATTACTAAAAAAGAGATGGTCTCAACATGTAGTACTCCAACTCTGAAAGTTAAAGGTATGGTTCTGAATAGAATATGTCCTCCAGAAATGCTTCCTCCGTCAATGGCGGTCAGGGAGATGGGCCTCTCTAAGGGCTGGGTAGGAATACCTAGTTGAGAGATGGTTGTTGAAGAAATGAAATTGCTTGCTGCCCTGGAATCCAATAATGCAGAAACAGGGTGTACCTTGGAACTTACCACTACTTCACAGGGAATAATAAGACAATCTTTGCTGTTGAAAGAAGAGAGGATTTGAACAGAGGGACCTAATGAAACCTCCCTACTAAACGTTAGGTTCTGTCGTTTCCCGGTCGCTTAGGACAGGTACCCAAAAGATGACTCCCTCGCCACAGTACAAGCACAACCGGTTCCTGAACCTTCTCTCTCTCTCCTCAGCTGAGAGGCGGGTTCTTCCAGGCTGCATGGGTTCTTCCAGAGGCTGAACAGGGGTCTGGAAACTAGGAGCAAGACGAAAGGGACCACGCCAGGATTGTTCTTTTTCTAAGGATCGCTCCTTGAAGCGAAGGTCAATTTTAATGCATAAGGAGATTAAGTCATCCAAAGAAGTGGGGAGTTCTTGGGAAATCAATTTGTCTTTAATTCGGTCTGTAAGTCCTTGCCAAAAAGCAGCTGTTAAAGCTTCGTTATTCCATCGGAGCTCTGAGGCCATTGTCCTAAACTGCACAGCATATTGACCTACAGAAAGGCTTCCTTGCCGGAGACGAAGAATACTGGTAGCTGCGTTAGCGACTCGCCCTGGCTCATCAAAAACTTTCTTGAAGGTAGAAAGGAAATTGGAGTAATTATGTAATAAGGGATCATCTCTCTCCCAGAGCGGGGATGCCCAGGCTAGGGCCTGACCAGACAAGAGGGATATTATATATGCTACTTTTGCCTTTTCAGAAGGAAAGTGTCAGGCGCCGTCCGCACGGCCGCCTGACTGCCTGACCGCGCGTCTGGTTGCTATGCAACCAGACGCATCACTTCCGGATTCCCCCTGCCTGACCCCTTGCTGTATGACGCGCCCCGTTGCTAGGCAACGGGACGCTATGTAGGATTCCCGGCGGCAGGTATGACAGCGCTGCAGCGCTGATGCTGATTGGACCTCCACACTATTTAAACCTCTTCCTGCCCTCTAATCAGTGCCAGAGTATCAGGTCTTCCTGTCTCCAGCGTTTGTGTGTTCCAGTTGCTGTATTTGTCCCTGACATTCCTCGTGCTGCTTGTGACCCTTTTGACCCGGACCGTTTGACCACCCCTATCTGGATTCTGCCTTTGTACTGCACTCCCTGAACGTTACCGACCCGGCTTGCCTCACCATTCTTCTGGACTTCCCTTTGTACCTCCTCTACCTGAACGTTGCTGAACCGGCCTGTCTGACAACCCCTTGTATCTCGCTGTGGACTCTAGGAAGGACCGCGACCTGCGTGTCCCTGCAGCGGAGTCCATACTTCCTTGCGGGGGTTCCTGGTGAATACCAGGGGCACGTTAGACTCCGCGCCTTCCTCTGAGTTGCGCCAACAACAGCAGGTACCTTCTACCAGTCATACACCCACTATCAGTCGTGACAGAAAGTTCCCAGGAAGAAGCTCAAATTGTATAGCATATTGGTTTAAAAATCCCCTACATAATTTAGGTTCCCCATCAAACTTAGGTGGGTTAGGAATACGCCTAGATGAGGCTGCACCCGCAGGTGAAGGAGCAGCTGAAGGAGCCTGAACGGGAGCTGATGCCATCCCTGATGCCGCTAAAGTTTTCTGCAAGGTATCCATTCGGGCTAATAGTCCTTGTAAAAATTTTAGTAACTGATCCTGATTGGACTCCTGTTTTTCTACTCTTCCTAATAGGTGTTGGAGCAAATCCCTAGGGGAGGGGTCTCCTGAAGTATCCATATTTTTGGTCAGAGCAAACTGTAACAATTATGTAGAGCGTGCAACAATGTAGCAATGTAGGTAATAAATATGGAGTACTTGCCTTACTCTAGATCAGCGCTGGCCGCCTGGTGGTGCGGAGTCTAACGAACCCCCTGGTGTCCGCCAAGAACCGCCGCAAGGCGGGATGGGCTTTGCTGCGGAGGATCGCAGGTGGCGGTCCACTGGTCTGCCTCTAGAGGTAAGGATGTAGGAGGTAGCCCACGATAACACTGGAACTGAAAGGTAGTATCAGGATAGCCGAGGTCTGGTACACTTGGAGTGGAGATAATACGTTGTCAGCAAGCCTGGGTCTGGTACACGTGGAGTGGAGATAATACGTAGTCAGCAAGCCTGGGTCTGGTACACGTGAAGTGGAGATAATACGTTGTCAGCAAGCCTGGGTCTGGTACACGTGAAGTGGAGATAATACGTTGTCAGCAAGCCTGGGTCTGGTACATGTGAAGTGGAGATAATACGTTGTGAAGTCTGCAAGGAACTGGTACACGGAGAGACACACAAGAAGCACCTAGTCAGGGAACATAGGAAGTTGCTCTGACACTGCCCAGGAGAGGATCGCGGCGCTGGAGCGAGGACAGGCGAGTTGTAACAGACATGACCTATCCCTTACAAATCCATGCTGATTCCCACTAATAATCTTATTGCGCACCAAGTAATCCTGAATACTATCCCTTATTATACCTTCCCCACTATTGATGTCAAGCTTACAGGTCTATAACTCCTTGGTTGTGATCTCATTTCCTTTGTAAACAATGGCACCACATCTGCTATTCACCAATCCCTCGGTACTGAGCCAGATGAATAGCAGTCTAGCTATTTCTGAGTTTAGCTCCAATAAGAACCCTTGGGTGTATGCCATCTGGACCTGGAGCTTTATTTATCTTCATCATGATCATCATCTATTTATATAGCACCACTAATTCCACAGCGCTGTACACGCTGTACAGAGAACTCACATCAATTCCTGACCCAATGGAGCTTACAGTCTAAATTCCCTAACATACACAAATTGAGAGGGATTAAAGTCAATTTAATAGCAGGCAATTAACCTACCAGTATGTTTTTGAAGTGTGGGAGGAAAATCACGCAAACATGAGAACATAAAAACTCCACACAGATAGGGCCATGGTCAGTAATTGAACTCATGACCCCAGTGCTGTGAGACAGAGGTGCTAACCACTGAGCCACCGTGCTGCCCAATCTTAATTTCATTTGGACGCCTTTGGACTTCTTCCTTTGTCAGCTAAGTATTAATTAATGAAACTGCTGCGTTTACATTTTTATGTATTATTCCTACTATTTGTTCCTCTTTAATAAATACTGAAGAAAATAAAGTGTTTAATACCTCTGCTTTTTCCTTATTATCAGTAATCAATCCTCCCATCTCACTTTTTAGGGGTCCTATATTGTCTTTTCAATTATTTTGCTATTTATATGCTTAACAAACTTTTTAGGGTTTGTCTTACTTTCTTTTGCAACTTGATTTCCATTTTCTAACTTAATCTAATTTCCTTTTTGCATGTCTAATTACATTCCTTGTACCTACGGAAGGACTCCTCAGACCCTTTAGACTTGAACAATTTAAATGCACGTTTCTTACTTTCCATTTCTTCCCTTACCTTTTTATTTAGCCACATTGGTTTAGACTTAATTCTGTTACATTTATTTCCCATAGGAATGAACTTATACGTGTGTGTTTCCAACAACATTTTAAAGACAGCCGACATTTCTTCAGTATTTTTCCTTCAAAAACTTTGTCCCAGTCTATGCTCTTTATAGACTCCTTTAGCATATTAAAATTTGCCTTTCTAAAGTTCAACGACCTAGTTGATCCCTTATACCCGTTGCTTCTGGAGACCATATTATGATCACTGTTTCCCAAGTGTTCCTTTACTTGAATATTTGATATTATGTCTACATTGTTTGTTATTACTAGGTCCAGTATAGTCCGGTTCCTAGTTGGTTCGTCTACTAATTGGGACATGTAATGATCTTTTAGCGAGCTCAGAAACCTATTTCCCCCAGCTGTACCGCAGGTCTCAGTACTCCAATCAATGTCCAGATAATTAAAACCTGACCTAGTTGTGTAGCTCTTTCAATTTGCTGTAGAAGTTGGGCTTCCTCACTCATACTAATATCTGGCGGTTTATAGCATATCCCTATCAGCAACTTCTCAGAACTTTTTCCTTTGCTGGATATTTCCACCCACAATGCCTCTATATTATCACCAATACTCTCGTAAATAACTTCCTAAATACTTGGTTTTAACTGTGGCTTAATATAAAGACAAACTCCTCCTCCCCTTTTATTTACCCTATCCCTCCTGAAGAGAGTATAGCCTTCCAAGTTGACTGTCCTGTCTACCTTCCTAATAATTGAATCCCCTCCCACCACAATCTGCCTGGGTCCCTGAGTAACTTTGGTCCCCTCTATGCTGGAGAGACCGTTCCCCTGGTTTCTAGAGGAAACAGTCTCACCCAACTCTACCAATTCTGAACTGCCTTCTACAGTATCTTCATCCAATCTGGCAAATCTGCTGGGATTGCTCAGCTCAGAACTGGCCACTTCCTCCCTCTGCTACCCCTAGTAACTGTTGAAAGAAAAAATTACTGATATACCAGCGCAGCCAATTGGAAACAGCCCTCTGTTATCCGGTACTTGATCCACTTCTATGTGCCAAATTCAATAGATAATCGAAAAAAGTTGGAAACAGAGATGGCGCTGCCAATTACCTTTCTATATATACTCTAATTGTGTTATGAAAGGTGGAATATGTATATTATATTATTTTACTTGTGTACATTAGGAGCACAGCTACGTACATTTTACGTATAACACTTAGGCTGCTTAAGCGTTGGATATTTAAGTTATCTCCCACAACACGTAAGACATAAGCGGGTCCTGGCCACATGGGCATTTGTATAAATAGAACTGTATTGCATTGCACATTTTTGCATTTTCCTAAATCAAACTTATTGTATGAAACATCAGTGCTCACGGTATAAACAGTCATGTTACAGGTATAAATCTATGAGTGGTGTTTATTCTCTGTCCACAATATACAACATGGAGTGTTATAACTGGAGAGGAAGAGGTTAACCCCTTCATTGCTCCATGACTATTTAATGGCAGGCAGACCTGTAGGATGTAAGAGACTGGTTCCTCCGCTCCTCTGGCAGCTTAGTGGTTAATGACAAAGTGAATAAATAGCACCAAGAGACAAACACATTTACTTTGCCTTGCGTGGAAGCCCTCGGGGCCACTGATTAGAACAGAGTCTTTTTCTTTCCGTAATGATTTGAGAGTCTCCCGAGAGACAGTCTTGGAAACTGCAAGTGAGAGACTGTGAGACAGCAGCAATGTACTGTGACTTCTCTGACGGACAGCTCGTTCCATGGGCTGAATGAGGGGAGAGCAAAGCGACCTGGATCCCTAACATGGAAAACTTAACGGTCAGTATTACTCCCCCCTCCTCTGACACAGATATACAAATGTACTGACATATAGCTTATCTTACTGACACATTATTATACAATGTGACAGGCAGGGATTGTACATAAGGGCTTCACATGGTCTCATTATTGTCACATATCTGTATGTTCGTTACTTGTGTCTGGTAACTGTATCATTCATTGTATATGACATACTGGGTTTAGCAGTATTGATGGAGAACGAGTAGAGATATAGACATCTGTCGGTAACATAAGATTCTTGCTGTGTAATAATATAGCCACGTTGTGTTGTACGCCCGGTGTCACCCCATTCTGTATCTGGGGTATTAGAGGTGACAGGATACATTCCCCTCACAAAGTAAAATAATACTGGATGATTTACTTACAGATGCGGAGCCCAGACCCTTCCTCACACTTGTGGTTAGTGTATTATTAGTGTAATCTATGTCAGCACAACATGAAGATAGACTGTGAAATGATGTTTATGGGTGTAATGCCGATATGTTTATCTAGGAGCCTGTTGTGATTTTTATTTTGCTATATTCAGAAAAAGTTATAGAACTAAAATATTGTTTTCAATGTGACATATATACTATATATTGACACTTCTACTGGCCGGCAAGTTTTAGACCAGGGGCGAGCAGCTCAGCAGCCTATTAGAAATATTTTAAAGGAAAACAAATGCATGTGGCCCAGTGGCCCAGCCCACGGTAGCCCACAATGGACCGGCCTGGAGGGGTAGAAGTCCCCTGCTCCTCAACCCATCCACCCACTGGATGGCGGTCTAAGTTGACCAGCATTGAGCACTGTGTTTCCTGATTTGGCTTCAATAGTGTACAGTGTTAGTAGTAAATTCTGGTTGCATTAACCATAGGAAATATAAATAAATATCAATTCAAATGCAAAACACAATTTAAATATAAACATCTGTTTTCCTTTTTAAAAAATGAAATAAGATTCTTCTTTCCTGCCCCAGTCAAAATCAAATAGGTAAAATCACGATTTCCGGCCTCTGTCCCACTGTACAGCCCAGGGACATGCTTCCCCTGCTGGTAGGAATGTTGTGGGAAGGGAGGTATCTAACGGACAACCTAGCGCTTTGGGGGCGGCGTGGCCACTCCCCCTTTGTAATGTGGCCACGCCCCCTGTCCATGGACAGACATGTTGGGAGGTATGTTTACAAATGAAACTTTATATAATACAGCGGCCACACTAGTGAATTAAGTACTATTAATCGGAGCTGTGAATCCGCAATCAGCCAATCAGATGTGGCTAGCTGGTGGTTGTCTACTCTATGGGAAACCTCAGTTTAGTGTCTCCCTCCCTTGTAGTAAATTGTGGGGTTTCTATTCCCATTCCCATTTCTACCTGATAATCACCAGTGATCGGCTTTTTGCAGCGGGAGAGATCCAGATACATTCAAAGTGTTCAAAACAACGCGGACCAGCAGCTTCTATCCGCTAATAGCAGGTGTCTAATTGGACAACAATGTCACCCTTCCCAAACAACCAATGACAATCTCCCACCCCAAACATCCAAATTCACCCTCCTACCCCAAACAGCCAATGTCACCCTCCTACCCCAAACAATCAATGTCTCCCTCCTACCCCAAACAACAAATGTCACCCTACTACTCCAAACAACCAATGTCACCCTCCCACCCCAAACATCCAATGTCACCCTCCCACTGCAAACAAACAATGACAATCTCCCAACTCAAAAAAACAATGTCACCCTCCCACCCCAAACAGCCAGTGTTACCCTCCCACCCCCAACAGCCAATATCACTCACCTACCCCAAACAACCAATGTCACCCTCCCACCCCAAACAACCAAAGTGTTCAAAACAACGCGGACCAGCAGCTTCTATCCGGTAATAGCAGGTGTCTAATTGGACAACAATGTCACCCTTCCCAAACAACCAATGACAATCTCCCACCCCAAACATCCAAATTCACCCTCCTACCCCAAACAGCCAATGTCACCCTCTTACCCCAAACAATCAATGTCTCCCTCCTACCCCAAACAACAAATGTCACCCTACTACTCCAAACAACCAATGTCACCCTCCCACCCCAAACATCCAATGTCACCCTCCCACTGCAAACAACCAATGTCACCCTCCCACCCCAAACAACCAAAGTGTTCAAAACAAAGAGGACCAGCAGCTTCTATCCGGTAATAGCAGGTGCCCCATTGGACAACAATGTCACCCTTCCCAAACAACCAATGACAATCTCCCACCCCAAACTACCAATGTCACCCTCCTACCCCAAACAATCAATGTCACTCTCCTACCCCAAACAGCCAATGTCACCCTCCCAACCCAAACAATCAATGTCACCCTCCTACCCCAAGTAATCAATGTCACCCTCCTACCCCAAACAGCCAATGTCACCCTCCCAACCCAAACAACCTATGACAATCTCCCACCACAAACAACCAATGTCACCCTCCCACCACAAACAATCAATGTACACCTGTCTCCACAACTGATATCTTGGCATTTCCCTGGGTACACACGTATGTAAATTGGATACACACGGTATCGATGCCCTCAGTGCAGTGTGCGGTTTTACATTTTGGTTTAATATTTAGGGTTTCTGTCAAATTCCCACGCAAAGCCCTAGATACTGAAAATACAGATTTTTACCCAAAATTTCAAGTAGGTATTTCGAAGTATAAAAACTTTAAAGCCACATTCTCTAGATTTCATTGTTTCAATATATATATATTAGTTTTGTAGATAATAAAACAGTTTTGGATTGTCTTTTAGTCTTTGGATAATTTTCATGTGACTATTGTGTACATTAGCTATGTTGCGTACCTCCTAACTGTGCAATACTAGCAGGACTTTCATGTTTCGTGGACCCTGAAAGGGGTTTAGGCTTTCTGGAATTTGGGTTTCATGAAGTGAATTTACATTGGTAAGGAATGTTTTTCAAAGTATCTTGTAACCCAAACTAAGGCGCACCTTAAAAAGACTCTTAATTTGCATCTGCATTTCGTTACTGGCATGTTAACGACCCTTGAAGTGCAAATGTTCACAAGTATTATATACGCAAAAAATACTGGTCCAAAATGTGCGCATGAGCAGTGCAAAAAAAAGAAGTTGTGATGTACAACTGCACTTGTGTTGAACTCTAACTCACCTACTTAGTGAATAAGGTCTTCATCTGGTGTATATCAAAATCTTGTGAATAGGCCTGACCTTACTATCAAGATTTTGTTTTTACAAACCTCTGGAAGTCCAAGGGTTAAATGAGAGTGGAGAAGGTGCATTTACAGGGTTGGGACCTACTTTATGGGAGGGTAGACTGTCAATAGAACTGGGTTTATCCACCACTTCTAAAGTCCCTGAGATGAGATTAGATGTGTTTTGAATTCTCTAATTGCAGATCTGTAGGAAAGAGCATTTTTAGTGCACTTAGGCCAAACACAGGTAATATAAATTACAGGGATGGGGAGAAGAACCTTCTAGGTGTATTTGAACTTTGGGCCATCTGCTGGAGAAGAGGTCTAGACAAGGGAAGAGAGTATGGTGAGGACTAATGCAATGGAGAAGAGAGGGTGTAAGTCTGCTGTCAACCCTCATCTGAGGACTATGTTGGTGCATAATACATTTCATATTTCCTTTCCTCAGCAAGCCAACTGGAGGGAAATTGTGAACAAGAAGCTAAAGTTTCCTGTGTCTCTTATCAATGCCATCCATGATGGAAACCTCATCCAGGTGCAACAGCTTCTCCAGGTCAGCGATGGGATCCTGCGACAGCTGGATGATAGCGAGGACCGATCGTGGCGAGAGGCTCTCAATCTTGCCATCCGCACAGGAAATGAGGAGATCATGAAGACCCTTTTGCATTGTGTGAAGTTTGACTTCAGACAGATCCATGAAGCCCTCTTGGTGGCTGTGGACACTAACCAACCACATGTGGTTAAAATGTTGTTAGATCGATTGGACCAAGAGAAAGGGATCAAGATGGACATCAAGTCATTCTCATTGGCTTTCTTTGACAACTCTATTGATAATTCTCGCTTTGCTCCTGGGGTGACCCCACTCACGTTGGCTTGTGAGAAGGACCTCTATGAGATTGTGGAGATGCTGATGAAGAAAGGTCATGTAATCACAACACCGCACAAGATTTCCTGTGCATGTCTGGAGTGCAGCAATGGGCGCAAGTATGATCTCCTGAAGTTCTCTCTGTCTCGTATCAACACGTACAAAGGAATTGCCAGCCGGGCTTACCTTTCTATCGCCAGTGAAGACGCCATGCTGAGAGCTTTCAAGCTGAGTCGGGAACTCAAGCGCCTTTCAAGAAAGGAGCCAGAATTTAAGGTTTGTTTCAGATAGAGTAAAGAGCTATAAAGCTAATGTGACGATGTAGTTGGTATTTATACACAGGTAATATTAAGACCTCCTTGTAGTAGGAAGTGTTGGAGTCCTACAAGCATTTACTAACATTATATTACCCTTTAAAATATAGGTTATTCTATTACATATTGTGTTGTTTGAAGTATTACAAAACTCTCAATATATTTGATTTTTAAATCATGAAATTTAGTTTTTTCTTTCCATTCCGAGGGCAATTAACTGTTCAATATCCTCAATATTCCTAATGTCATGTGTATTGATGTCCTTTGCAGCCATATATTGTATACATACATGTCAGGGACAGCCAGCTCTTGCAACTCCCTGATTTAATATCTTATCAATACTAATCAGTCACACAATATATCACCTCTGTTTTGTCAGAAAACCCCTCCCGACCACCTTTACCTGTCACAAACTTCCCTCTGCGCACTCATGACTTGGAAGCTTACTTCCCATACACTTCGGTTCTGCCACCATCTACGTATAAGACCCGTAGAGCACCTATGACTTATTATCCAATTGTGCACATTCTGTGCTCTGGTAGCTAAAATTGTTAACCCTTCACACACTGGTATCTAAAGGGATAACACAGCCAAGCAATCTATCTCTTCTAAACAGGCATTGAATTCGTTTAGAGCAACAAGGACAGCACTTATTATCTTTTAGATTT
This sequence comes from Mixophyes fleayi, assembly GCF_038048845.1. NCBI lineage: Eukaryota > Metazoa > Chordata > Amphibia > Anura > Limnodynastidae > Mixophyes > Mixophyes fleayi. The sequence goes on from NC_134403.1 coordinate 7,017,972, forward strand.
AATACACAAATTGTACAATGCTTACACGTTATAAAAGCAATTAATAAACATTGATATGACATAACATAAGCAAAACATGTAAAATAAAGGGATAAACTTCAGAGTATAACTTACAGACAAGTGGTATAATCTGCACCAAGGGAAATTAACTTGAAGGATGGACAGCTTATCAATGATGATTGATTTCCTAAAAGACTGACAATTTCTTGTAACTGGTCTCCGCTTTTTAAAGACACTTTTACACCTTTCCCCACCTCCAGGGGGGTTGCGGTCTGTGACACTGTTTACAACCATAATTTGAATGTTCCCTGTTTTAAACCTAATTATAAATTTTAACATAACTTTTCTGGGGAGTGTCACACCAACCCAATTTTATTATTAATAGATCCACTACAAATTTACCAATTTATCGATACCAAACATACCTAGGTCCAATGTATTAGTTGAGCTTATGCTCGTTTCCTCATGTTCTCTGCCTGACTGACAGGTTAATTTGATTTAGGGGCTGCCCTTTATCATGCTATTTATGAAAATGGGGTTGATCACTAATTATATTGATTTTAAGTTAAATTTTGGAAACTGAATTATATTTGTCTATATAATATACAGCAAGCCATCATCCTTGTGTAAGACCACAAGCCGTGAACAGCTCCCTAAAGTCTCTCTAGGTGCCAGAAATCACTCCATATAGTTCACCCCATGAGGTCTTTGAAGCTGTTCACTTCCCTAAAGATTCTAACTGTTATCTAGTAACACAGGAGTGTGCAGAGCCACAGAATAAACACAGGCCATTTGAGAGCAGGGCTCTGCTTTGAAGTCACTTGTGTTTAACTTGCAGAGAAAAACAAATTATAAATGGCTACAATTGATACACAATATTTACATTGCCATTATAATTAGGCCTTATTCCCCACAATCAGGGTCGGACTGGGACTAAAAATCAGCCCTGGCATTTAAAAGTACACAGGCCCACCTCAGTTCCAGCAGGAAAGAAATTATGTGCCACCGCGCATCATCGGTGCCGAAAAGGGCGTGACCACATTGTGTTGTGTGTGTGGCCAACATGGGGCATTGATAGACACATTATAATAAACATTACATTTATCACGCCCTCCCAGCCACATCACGCCATCCCCCAGGCACATTATGACTCCCCAGCCCACTGTACTTATCTATGCTTCTGGTGCTGCTGACATCCATCAGGGTGGGGAACTTCCTGTAGAGTGAGTAGGGAAGCTCTTAGTCTCAAAAGATTAATAAATCTCATGAGACTTAGAGCTCCTCGGCTTGCTCTGCAGGCTGTGTCCTGTCCGGGACTGGGAGCAACTATCAGATTTTTCCTGCTGACCAAAACTGGATTAATGTTTGGGGGGCCCTAGGCACTTAAGAGGGGGGCACCTATGATGTAGTATGGTTATTAGACACATTTTCGACAAATACACAGGCAATACTGTGCGCACTACTGCTAGATGCATGCAGTTCTGCCTTCACAAGCTGTATAATGTGAAGCAGGACATATCTCCCAACTGCAGACCAAATCCTGACTAAGTGGGACAGTCACCCACCAAATTCAGGACAGTTGGCAAACTGATCTGGTCTCTCCTACCTGTCTTGTCACTTTCACCAGTTGTGGTTGCTGCTGTCTTTAGATCAATTGCTGCTTGTCCTGGAATGTTGGAGGCCCTATTTGGAAAAAAAATGAGTACATGAAATTTAGAAAACTCCAACCAGCCTTGGTGTTAAATCAATATAGCACCCACTTTTAAAATTAGGCCTCCCTCCAGCCCAAACATTAAAATAATAGTATTCACATTTGATAAATACATCTATTTCCCTCCAGCTAGCCTCCACTCACATACTATAGTCATACACTGGCCCCCATACACATACTATAGTCTTACACTGGCCCCCACACACATACTATAGTCATACACTGGCCCCCACATACATACTATAGCCTTACACTAGCCTCCACACACATACTATAGTCTTACACTGGCCCCCACACACATACTATAGTCTTACGCTGGCCCCCACACATACACACACTATAGTCATACACTGGCTCACACACACATACTATATTTACACTGTCACACACAAATGTTGATAAAAGGGACCCGGGTGTGTTATTTGTATAACACAAACACACCAGCAGCTGCTTTGTACTGCCATGATCAAGCACTTCTACAATCACAACACAGGGCTTCCCTTCAACTCACAGGAAAAACTGAGAATCGACATTTCCTGACTATATTGAGAATATTAGATCTAGCAAGAGGGCCCTTTTTTCCCTTTATTTTAGTGAATGTTTAAATGTATTTTTACTGCTCCACAGCATAATTTATATAAACTCAGTACTTTACACAAAACACCTATTGGAGAGTAGAGCAAGTATAGATATTATAAATACAATAGGCATTAGGTCCTGTCCTGAAAATATTACAGCCTAAACTAAAATATAATGCAAACAGACCCTTACCCATATATGACCTCACCATTCACAAACTTATCTTACAGGAATACACAGAATACTTGCCATTCAAAGTAGTGCAAAAATGTTACAATTAACTGTCTCACGCACACACACACACACACACACACACACACACACACACACACACACACTATATTCATACCATCTCACACACACATAATATATTTACACTGTCACACACATACACACTTTATTCATACCTTGTCACACAAAATACTCCCCTCCTCCCCCCTTACCTTGTTCGATCCAAGGTGCGCTCTGCAGCCTCTCTTCACACATGGGTCTGCACCTATCACATGGTGCACGTCCCATGTGACTCTGATCGCCGGAGACCCATTCATAGGGGAGGGAGGGGGGGACGCTCGCCCACCAGGAAGTCAGTGTAGGGCCGGCCTCATTACTTGGCGTATAGACTGTCATTATTTTAGAAGAGGAAAGAAAGAAAGTTATGTTGTAGGTGCACTGACACTTCCTGATGATCTTGTTAGATTATAAATGTAAGATATAACTTTTATTAAATATTGGTTAAAATTGAGCAAAATATAGGTTAAAATGAATAAAAATACTCGCTATCTGTTTATATAATCTCTATTAATATTAGGACTTATGCTGGTAGGAATTATAGTAGCGCTGTGGTAATTGTTTTAACAGGTATACCTATTGCTCATAGCCACATCTAGCTAACATTCCCCTAGTATTAAATTAGGCTATAGTGTTGCCAATCAATGCCAAATTAAGTAATTCATAGGTATGATCTATTAGCCTTTAAGGTAATAAGTTACTAGGTAATACGGGGAGTGGATTGCTAACTACCTAAAGAATACCACCGAACTGACTCTGGGTATATCGGGGTATTATAGCAGCTGCCAGTATGAGAGATATCAGGTAGACAGACAGCGAGGATGCCGACGCGCGTTTCGCTAAGGTCTGCTTTGTCCAAGGCAAATGCCAGGTTCCAGCATGACAGTCTGTACGCTGAGTAATGGCATTTGCCAGAACTGCCAGGTGGCCAGTCCGATTTGTTAATCCTTATAACTGTAATTCTGCTATGTTCATTACAATACATAATCCATGGCCTGCTTTACCAGGTGCAAAAACTGCGATATACTAATGACTGCAGCATCTTAAATGGTATAAATATTCCTACTTACCTGCCCCTGCTACAGAACTTAGAGCTCAGATTTTTGAACATAAAATAGCTTTAATTCGTTCTGGGAAAATGAACCGTTGTCTATAAAATAACAAACACCTTGCACCCATTTCACTTCTTGGTCGCTCTTTAACCACTGGGCAGTGAGAAAGTAATGAACCTGGAGAAAACCGAACATAAACTGAGAGAACATACAAGCTTCATGTAAATAGTGCCCATGCTGGGATCAGACCCATGGCCCCAGCACTGTGGGCAGAAATACTAATTCATAGAGTCTTACTTTTCTTCATATTGTGACGGTAATTCTACACAAAACATTACTGTTCGCCCCCATATCCTGTCCCCCTGTGATTCCTGCAGCCGGAGTACCTGAGTCTGGAAGACTTGTGTCAGGAGTTCGCGGTGGAGCTGCTGGGAATGTGCCGCAATCAGAGCGAAGTCACCGCGGTGCTGAACGACTGCGGAGATGACAGCGACGAGGAAGAGATGGACAATCAGGCATTTGAGGAAGGGATCCCTAATCTGGCCAGACTGCGGTTCGCTGTCCATCATAACCAAAAGCGGGTAAGACGCTACATTATTCTATAGTATGTATAAAACCATACCTAGGATTGGCTCTAAGTTGTTATTGGCCCTTCTGGGAAATGACTAGGACTAGACCCACAATACGGCGGGGATCATTGCCACAGATGCTGGTGGCGGCATTTTGGTTTTGTGATCAACCACTTTTAAATTTTTGGGTTTTGTTAAATATTTGTCCCGAACTGGGTCCCTTCTCCCACAGTGCAACCAACCTCTTGTGATGCCATGCACCCACTTTTGTGTAAATGCCCCATTTTCACTTGTAGCACATGGACTAGTGCAGTAAGATGTTGGCTTAATAAGGGGATGCAAATATTTAACCGTCTGTTAGGTGGATTTGGCGCGGCTTTTCTGTTACATGCAGATTAGCGCACGAATGTGCCCTGTTTTTCGTACAAGATATTATTATTGGACGGGATTGTTTAATTGAGTTGGGGGTGGAGGGGGTGAATTTAACGTTTCCAGGTAGTCACACAGCGCTTTCCTCACCACTAAAGGACTTAAATTCTCCAGCTGATCGCAGGCATTGGTACCCTCTGACCTGTGCGATCGATGGGATTCATTGTGCAACATCCGGCTGCATGTTTGTGGGAAAGCTCGTAGCTCAGCTCTTTTTAAACAATGTAATATAAACCTTAAAATACACAAAAGTGCCCATGTAATAAAGACTTACCAATGTCCCCTTATCCTCACGATTCATTTAGGCTATAAATGAGGCTAGGGGCAGTAGTTTAGGAGAAATACTGAAAAATTTAAATGAATAAATGGATCGGTCCTAAAGGGGCCTTAGCATGGACATTGATGTGACATCTTTATGGTTTCCACCATCCCTATTTTTTTTGGAGTATCCGCCAACCTATACATGTAGGAGCAAATTGATTTTACAGCAGTGTTTCCGAAGTGCTGGGACCTAAATTTTGCGCAATTAAAAAATAGTACAGACCCCTGTATTTTGCAGCCCGTAAATGACTCTTATTGTTCTTTTTAAACATTCCTCAGATAGCTCTGTGCTGCTCTTTAGCCTGCAGTGGTTTCTGCATTGACCGGAATGACTAAATATATAGACATTGAGATATTTGGTGGTGATTTGGGTGTGAGGTGTCTAACATTCTTATTTGTTTCACTCTGCAAGTTTGTGGCACATCCCATCTGCCAGCAAGTTCTGTCCTCTATTTGGAGCGGGAAGTTGTCGGGCTGGAGGGGCAGTAATACCATCTGGAAGCTGTTCATTGCATGCGCCATCTTCTTCACCATGCCACTTCTGTGCCTCATCTACTGGCTGGCTCCCAAGTCAAAGGTAAGGGGTAATCTATATATTGTATATCTACAGCATGCAGAGATCAGGGTTATATATACTGTGTGTGTGTTGTGAGTGTGTGTGTGTGTGTGTGGATCCCATCCCCTCTCACCTCCTTCGCTCCCTCTCCCCCACTGTCTGCTCCCGCTTTGTTCACCTCTTCAATCTGTCCCTCTCCATTGGCATCTTCCCATCATCCTTTAAACATGCTATTTCCTCACCCATTCTTAAAAAACCCAATCTTGACCTAACCTCACTCTCTAACTACCACCCCATTTCTCTTCTCCCCTTTGCCTCCAAAATACTTGAGTGGCTTATTTACAACCGTCTCAGCAGCTACCTCTCCAACAACTCCCTCCTTGATCCTCTCCAATCTGGCTTCCGCCCCTTTCACTCCACAGAAACTACATTGACCAAAGTCACCAACATCTTCTCTCGGCAAAATCCAGGGGCCATTTCTCCCTAATTACCCTCCTGGACCATTCTGCGGCCTTTGACCCTCTTCTACACCACACCCTTCACACCATTGGCCTTTCGAACACTGTGCTTTCGTGGTTCACATACTACCTCGCCAACTGCTCCTTCTCAGTTTCTACCTCTGGCCCCCCTTCCATCCATCCTTCCTGTAGGTGTCCCACAAGGTTCTGTCATTGGCCATCTGTTCTTTTCCTTGCAGACCTTCCCCCTGGGTGAGCCTCCAGTAACACTTTTATGCCGACGATACTCAACTCCACCTCTCATCTCCTGATTCTCCCCTTCTGTCCTGTCTCGGGTGTTCAGTTGCCTCCCTACCATCTGCTCCTGAATGTCCTTACACTTTTTCAAACTTAACATGGCCAAATCTGAACTCATCATCTTCCCTACAGCAATCTTCTTCTTACTGGCCTCCCCGCCCCCATCTCATTCCTCTTCGATCTATACTTAAAGTTGCAGCTAGACTTATCTTCCTCTCTCGCTGCTCCACATCTGCTTCCCCTCTCTGCCAAGCTTTACACTGGCTCCCCTTTCCCTACAGAATCCTCTTCAAACTCCTCACCCTCACATACAAGGCCCTCTCCAACTCCACTGCTCCCTACATCTCCAACCTCATCTCCATACATACTCTCTCCTGCCCCCTCTTGGTCAGCCAATGACCGTCACCTTTCCTCTCCTCTGGTAACCACATCACACTCCCTTATCCAAGGTTTCTCCAATGCTGCGCCCTCACCACTGGAATGATCTCCCTCGTTCTATCAGACTATCCCCTAGCCTGTATAGTTTCAAATGGTCATTGAAATCCACCTGTTCATCAAAGCCTACCAGTTCTCCACTTAACCATTTTACCATGTAGTATACCTCACCCTCGTTCATCCTCGATCTTTTCCACACTTGCCCAGATCCCCATTCTAGATAATTGTGTGCTTCCAGCTTTTTGGCAACAGTTTGGGGACGTTTTTTTCAGTGCTTACTCTTAACACTGCATATCTGTGTGTATCTAGCAAAATGAAAACATTAGGTATTGATTTCATATTTTGATCAAAACACTTAAGCCTTCATCCCAACATCAAAGGGACAACATAGTAGGCAGTTTTTTCACTGACCTATATGCTTCAAACACAACTAAAATCAGATGCACTCACCTCCCAGGTATAGGGGTTTACATTTAACAAGGGCTGGCTTGTAAGCTACAACCAAAAAGCCTTAAATAGGCCTGATAGACAGCTACCAAGACAACACAAGGCAATCTCATATTATACATGGTACCAGCTGCTCGGAAATATAAATGCCTGAAATGTACACAAAACTAAAAGACAGTTGTTGTCGGCCAACATCAGTGCCCAAACTCACTAATGCTCATGTGGCTGAATGGATACGAATCCCCTCAGCTATGTCCCAAAATCCTTCCCAGGGGGGAACCAACTTCATATTAATGCCCATGTTTTTGGAATGTTATGTTCAGGTGTCCACATACTTTTGACCATGTAGTGTATATAGAAATTAGGGTAATATATAAAGTAAGCAGAAATTTGAATTATACTTTCCTTTTTTACAGCAAAGATATCTAATAAAAAGCAGAATTTTATTAAATTCTACCGAGTTCTAACATGTCAATAGCACCAGTGGACCATGATCTGATTTTTAACATGTTGAAAATGAAGGACATATTTGATGACATTTTGGGTCTGATTTTGAACTGATGTTAGTCCTCTGGGAGGCGCAAGTCAACCACGCCCCCTTGCAATTTTTACTTAAACGTATCAGTGAGCATCCCATTGGCCTAGTGCAAGTTACCTAACTGATGATGATGACGAAGATGACTGCCGCATTTTTGTGCCAGACATATCTATACCATAGACTTAAAGTCACACGTATCTTAAGATATATGCAACTCAAAATAAATCCTCAGAAATGTAAGTGCACAGATGTACAGTTGTGTTTGTATTAATATCATCCACCAGATTGTTGTTGGTGTTGCATAGTGCCACGGTATTTGGGTCAGTATTGCATATTAGCTAATGGACTGGGGTCTGTATCGTACAGCAGCCACCAGATTGGGGTAAACACTGTATAGTAGCCACCGGACACTTCCAGGTGGATGGACCATGTATAACTCCCTGACCTGCAGCAGAAGTAAGAATGGCTACACAGCACCCAGAGGATTAGCCTGTGCTAGGCAGAACAGCACTAATCTATCTCTCTTCCACTCGAGTGAACCATTTATTATGAAATGTACAAAGTCTTGAAGCTCCCTTTTCTGTACAAGCGGCTGCAGCTCCTAGTCTAGCTTGGAACCATGACAGATCCAAAAAGTACCCAAGACTGGAAGGTTTCATTGTGATAGAAAGCCTTAGCATGCATTCAGGAAAAGTTGTCTCCTTTACTTCATGATGAAACCAATATATTTTCCCAAAGATGAAAGTGGGTTTAATAGTGTTAGTGATACCAGAAGGTCCACAGTTGTGGCCCTTGGCCTCATGGAGAGGAGGAGTCCTGTACTCAATGTCATCCTCTGTGATGCACAAGATTCAGCCTCTGTAGGAAAAACCCAAAAATGTACCCAGGAGAAAACGATTGTGAAGAATACTCTTCTGTTTCCATTGGGCAATAGAAATTGAATTGAACAAGCCCACGTTGAAGCGGTCATCTTCTGCAGGCTTATATGGTGCTGTTTCTATGCTAACATTTCTTAATAGACTCATTCTCGCAATTCATATTATATGTTGGCTTTAAAAAAAAGATGTTGGGAGAAGGCTGCTATAAATACTAACTCCTTCTGTTCAGATGTGGTTCCTGTGGCTGGTCCTTGGGGATTGTGTGTCACCACAGAGTGGTTTGGCAGAAATCTTTGTGTCTATGGTGAAAAAGATGCCCTCCGTCAATCCTACCACAAATGGTGGAGGAACATGAAGGCTAAAAGAGAAGAAATATTTTTAAGTGATCATTTTTTGGAGAACTGATCCGCCGCTACTGGAGCTGCAGGGTACTTAATGAATATTGCAGACACTAAATCCAAGAGTTTCACTCCATGGTCACCATTCTTTAATGAACCGACAGAAGAAAACATAAACCAGGACAATAAACTAGTTTCTACAAAAGTATGTCTCCAGTCATCGGAGTGACTGGCAGACTGAGGATTACTGGTATCCGTCTTACAGACAATGCCACCCACACTATCGCCCATTGTGCTTCCTCATTCCAAGGGACAAGCGATCTGTCCCACCGCAGTGTCCACAGTCTGTGTCGGGATACAGTAGCACAATGCAGGATGACGCTTTCAAACTGCTTTTGCAGATTTAATTTTCACTGACAGACATCACAAATACAACATAACATGTCCGATGAAGAGATTTGTATCTCAAAACATTGTGGTTGTGTTTGTCCTCTCTTTGAATGAAAAATAAAGCTGTTTGAAACTGCCATACAGTCTTGTGCTGCTGTATCCTGGCATACAGTGCACCTTGTTGTCAATAATTCCTTCTCAGTCACCATGTCATTCTTTTGCATCTATGTATTATATTCTAAGGTGTGCCCAAACTGTCCCTCTGTTGTGATCCAGTGGTCTTTAATCAGATTATAGATGCCAATCCCTCAGTCTAGTGATGTACCAAAAGCCCGTCATTAATCTTTGTATAGTCTTACTCCTTCAAATCAGTCCCTGACTCAGTGGAGTTAACAGTCTAAATTCTCTACATACACATACACACTAACAGTAATCTACCAGATTTCTTTTGCACTATGGGAAAAAAATGGAGCACCCAGAGGAAACCCATGCAAACAAGGGGACATAATGCTTTGGTTGCAACAGAAACCTGTGAGGCACCAATGTGAACTACAATGGCATCATGACAGTTAACAATGTGAAAATAAACTGTATGGTTCTGAAGAAAGGTCCTGAACCAAGCACTCAAGAATTTTTCCCCAATCCTATTATTAATAGTCCAAGTTCAGAGGCCTGTAGCCAAGCCTCATACTAAGACTGAGCCTCCCACTTAGGGAGGGAAGAGGATCACAGAGAGGAAGAGCGACATTTATGCTCATTCCACAGTTCCACAAGAAACTTCTTTCCTACCATGTTCCTGGGGTATCTTTGCCCTTGTACCAATATACAGAGGATGCTAATGTCATAGACTTGTGTTCCACACTCACTCTCTGAATATAAATTTGCAAAGGTCCTGTTGTCTGCAAACTTTGAGGCCAGTCTGAAGAGAATAAGGGCCTGTTATATGCAGAACATCACCGAGGTCAAGTAAGTCTATAACTGTGATCCATTACACAGTTACCAGGCATGAGTGCTATGGCCTTGCCAATAGTAGGACAAACTCCATACACTTTATCATTATGGAGTAAACCCCCCCATCCCACCCCACCCCTCCACCTCTTAAGGTGATACAATCCATTTATGGGTGTTCAAAGCAAACCGTATATAGAATATCTAAACCTTTGATGTTGTTATGATGACTGTATCATTCACAGTTGTAGTTATTTTTACGTTGTAATATCTTGCTGAATGTTTGTTATTATCTTTTGTCCTTATATAGACTTAATAAACAGAAAGCCAATACTTCTCATATCATCATTTATTTCTGATGCAACAACTGGATGCTTATTTGTTCCTCATGTGATTTTCTCACTGATCCCTCTGATATAACCATCAGTCTACTTTCAACTTACATAACATTGTTTACAAGAGACAGAGAATGTTGCCCCATGTCCTATAATATCATTAATAGTCCAGCTTCAGCGGACTGTTCCCATGCCTCATACTACGGTTAGGCCTCCCACTTCTCTAATAAAACTTTATTAAATGAATTAAACAAATTGAATTTGTTTGGGAAGCATAGGGGATAGGCAGAGAGGAAGAGAGACACATACATTACTTAGATGAGACAATGGATGAGACACTGTCTGGATGGTCTTGTTTCCAGATTGACACACTGTGCAAATAGCCATCAACTATGATATAGATTGTTTCCTATTTGCATTACACTGTTATAATGGGAAATGAAACAGTGACAGTGTCCATTCCACACTGCATTCTATTATATTCAATTTATTTATGAGAACATCTAATATTCAGAAATCTTCCACCCTTGGCTGGAGTGACAGAAGTTCCATTTTTCTACAGTAACAGTATTCTTTTTTTAATTGAAGAATTATTGTAAAGAGTTTGGAGAATAGCAAACTTTGAATAGCACGCAAATCATGTAAAAAATAATATTCCCAATGAGGAATAATCAATAACATTGTGTTTTACTCAAAAGGAGTTCTAAGCATTTGTTATATTTTCTGTATTCATTGTTTAAAGAAAAATATCTGTAATAAGACTGTTGCTGATCAGCACTTTACTTATTCTGTTTGGCGATGATTAAAAAAATCAACATAATTGTTTTTAAAACAAATTATATTATATGTTTAAGCTAAAAAGTTATTTTTCTGAGACTGTGTCCAATACTTCTAAACTCAGCACCTTATTCTAACTCTAAGAATGATTTTTATCTCGGTATTCAGTTTGGAAAAACGCTGAAGATTCCGGTAATAAAGTTCCTCCTTCACTCTGCCTCTTACTTGTATTTCCTGATCTTCCTCCTGGTGGAGTCCCTGATAATGGAGAGCAGACACGACATATACGAGGGCAGAGATCAGACCATCTGGCAGAATTCCCTACACATGATCTGGGTGGCAGGTTGGTCTACAGCAGAAGTTCTTCATCTGTTTTTGGTCCAGGACCCAGGCTGGGTTATACATGTATATTTAGCAACCAGATAAAATATAAGTATTTAAAATAAAAAAATATAACTTATTGAATTAGTTTTTCAGTTAACTTAATCCCCCATTCTTGCATGACCCCTTAAAATTGTGCACAGATTATATGGCTATTGAAGAATAGTTTATAGATTATCACATCTGTGTAATGTATCTGTAGGCTTCTTGTGGCACGAGTGCAAAGAGGTCTGGATCGAAGGGCTGAAGAGCTATTTCCTCGACTGGTGGAACTTTCTGGACATTGTCACAATCAGCTTGTACCTGGCCTCATTCTCCCTGAGAGTCCTAGTCGCGGTGAAGGGTTACCTGGCCTGCGATGACCAACCCGAGTCTGATACATGCTTCTACTACACTAAAGCAGGTGAGGTGCTGGATAGTGATTGTGGACTTTTAATAAAGGGGTGGAGTGGTCAGGAAGGTGGTTACATTTCTAAATCCCACATTTGGGATATACTGAATCAATATTTTAAGAATATTGCTTTCTTGCACAAAATATTTGGGCAAAACTCAAACAAAATCCAAATCTTAAATTTCCATATTAAGTAGAGGCCTAGGTGAAAACATTTTATTTGGAGTCTTAGCTCCTGGAAGTTAATAAACAATGAACCTTCATTTTGTTTCTGAGTGCTCTATTTAGAATTTTTATATTTTATTCTACTTTTGATTTAGTCAGTAGCAGAAGAAGAAGGTAACGTAGTGTTTGAGTGAGAGTTAGCTAGGTAGACATTCTGTGGAGTTATCTAAGATAAGTTAGACTGTTGAATTGAAAGATAAGCAGATATATCAACTGTACATAAAAAAGGAGTTAGTGGAATGCTGTTATGAGTTCAGTTTATTCCAGTAGCTATTCTATATGATGACATCATGCTGATTTAATTGCATGTTATACTTTGCTGTTTGCTGTGCCTCAGGAATAAATAAAGATTCAACAAATATACACTAACTTATATCAGACAGCTCCATTCTGTGGAGTTCTCTGAAACAATTTAGACTAGGGAGACAAACAGTCCATTAAACTAAAAGATAATCAGAGAGATACATTTTACATATATACATACAGATAATTGTTTACAATTAGCAAAACATAAACTGTAGAAATGGTTATTCAACTAATCCCATCATGATATGATGATTTGTAGTTTAAATAGAGATGTGTATTGTAAAAAATATAAGGATGTAGTAGAAAGCTTTTATGAAGTTTATTTCATCAGCTATCTTGTATGAATTCATGCTGATAGCTTTGCCTGCTATATTTTGCTGTTTAATGTTCCGCAGAAAGAAATAAAGAATCACAAAAGTACTTATTTAAATTTCAATACCGATGAAGTTTCCAACAGAGGTGATAGCTATTTCCTACACACTATAGCTGCAGGAAATTAGGATTCATGTTAAGTTGAATCCTAATGATTTACCAGAATTAAATTTTAATTAGGATAAGTTTGGATCCTGGATTTGGTGCATTCTAAATATATACTTAAGTTCTTCATGTGAGTCCACATTGATGATTGTCATAAGCCTCAATGCAAAAACAACTATGGTTATCCTAGAATGATTTCAGCTTCACATGAGTTGTCTTACTGTTGTTTTACCTAGGTATATAAACAGTATATTTATTAAAAACAGTTTACAGTACATTCTAATTAGAGGATCCTGGGTCAATTCTTCAAAATTTTGACAACATATCTAGATTCTAATATAGAACCAAAGGTGGATTGATAAGTCCGATGTCTCCAGTGTTGCTGAATATGGAGAAGCTGTTGCTGATACAGGTGGTAGGTCTGGATATTCAAGATAATACAGGGACATTGAGTGATCTAAAGTTTTATTGTTGTGTTTAGAAATATTAAAAAAATGTTAATTAACACCTGGTATATGATTAGAATTACCTGTAGTAATACCATTTATCTATCTATATACAGTCAGTGGCCACTTTATTAGGTACCTTTCTAGTACTGGGTAGGATCCCCCTTTTGCTTTCAGAGCAGCCTGAAGTGCTCGTGAGATGGATACAACAAGTTGCTGGAAACATTCCTTAGGATTCTGATCTATGGTGACATGTTGTCATCTTGCAGTTGCTGCAGATTTGTCAGCTGCACATTTATGCCACAAATCTCCCGTTCCACCATATTCCCAAAGCAGATAAATATATAAAGCTACGATCCAGGCTTATAATTGCAGTCTGTCATTTCAATAATACCATGTTGATATGAATCTGTAGGAGGTGTAATGGCTGAGAAGGGAACCCCCTGCTAATCTCTTGCAGGACGCCCTGAGTGGAACACGGAGGACCCCCAGTTCATCGCTGAGGTCCTGTTTGCTGTGACCAGTATGCTGAGCTTTACACGTCTAGCTTATATACTCCCTGCACATGAGACCCTCGGGACCCTGCAGATTTCCATTGGGAAAATGATTGATGACATGATACGGTGAGCAGCACAGATTCATGTAACCTGGTCCTTACATATTTATGATGCATACCATGTTATTACAGAAACTAGTGACTAGTAATTGTAGTAAATAGAGCTAGAAGCTAGGGTGCCGCAGGGTGGGGGTGGATACCAAGTTCTTGGATTTGAGTCTGACTTGGAGACCAAGCAGTGGAGAATTATAATGTGAGTGGGGGGGGGGGGGGGTATGATCTGGCCCCACCCACCCTAGGTATGTGCAGAGCCAGATTATATGTAGAGAAAAGTGGGGGCAGGTGACTGCTCGGACTAACAGTAGCGGCTTCCTAGTAGTCCGCACAGTCCTACCCCCATAGGCTGTGCACTCAGCACCATCTTTTTTCTTAGGCTATGTGCGCATCTTGGTTGGAGTTGAAAGAAACCTCTCTGTTGGCCTTGAATATCCACTTGCAAACCCTGGATATAACTGACCAATAATTGTAGGATATGATAGTAGTCTTGACTAGCAATGTCACTGGTCTGTAATATTTATGAATGTTGAAGTCTTCCTTCCTAGCTTACTGGGAGGGCTCAGTGTAGTAAGGTACTCCTTTATGATAGACAAGGGACTGTAACCAAACTCAGTCCTTTAAAGCACAGTCCTCTTATCCTAATCTTCCCTGCCATTGGCTACTGTGATTCTCCAAAAGAGATTCAGAAGGAGAGACTAAAACTATCCCCCATATTAGTGGGAGGCGGTTAATAGTAATATAATGATTAATATAACTGGTATTAGTAATTACTTGTAATGTCAATGACTGCAAGTATGAATGACCTGTAATAAAGCTGAATTAATTAGTAATGATGAAGTATATTATTATTCATGACTAGTAATGCAAATGACTAATTATCAACTAGTACTAGTTATTTATGGTACTAATGACTAGTAATACTATTATGTCTCCTGTTACCAGCTTTATGTTTATCCTCATGATAATCCTTACTGCCTTCCTGTGCGGCCTCAACAACATCTACGTCAACTACAGCGAATCCGACAAGCTGGGGAAGTATGTGTCTAACCACCCAGTCCCTTTATAATGCTGCCTATTTCAGATATGTAAAATGATGCATGCCGGCTCCTGACATGACCAATCTGCCACACGCTGATTAGTATCCGATATGGAGGCGATGAAAGGATGTAAAATAATTAGTATTGAATAGACTCAGCATTAGTGCTCAGTGTCAGTCTGCAGCAGTGAAAGCAAGTCAACTTCTAGTGTGCATTTTATCAATGAAGGGATTTCAATGGTTATATGGCGCTGAGTGTTAAACTGGTTGTCTATGACAATTTCGATATTCGATGTAGAGAAGCTCAGTTGTTAGATACACTCTCTATTATTGTATCTAAATAATATGAAAGGAAGTTTAATTTGGTCTAGACATTTATTTAAATATATTTTTGTGAAAGTGGAGATTTTCTTTAAACATATTTACTGGTCACTCATTGTTCTGAGAGTAGAAGGGCACTACTTCCTATTCACATGGGTCCTTCCTACCTGCCCAGGACAGGAAATATTTATTAGGAATCGTCACATTCATTCTCACTGATATTGGATGGTTTTATGGGAATAATGGTTCCACCTCATAAAGTTGTAAACGCTGGGATCTAGTTGGTGGTACATAAATCTACAGTCCTGGATGTGATCCTGCGGGAATGCATGGATGTAACATGTGAAATAGAGAACATTTATGTAAATGAGGTGTAATAATAAGACAAGGAGAAAAGCATATGGCTAGCACAGGGAGCCTATGACAATTAGTAAAATTACCATAGTAGAATAGAATAACCATCCTGAGTTTTAGCTCCCGGAGAGGAATATTTAATTACCATTAATGGTTGTGACCAAACCCAGACTCTCTTATAATCTGATTTTATGTTTTGGCTATTTGCAGCTTTAACGAGACCTTCCAGTTTCTTTTCTGGACCATGTTCCAGATGGTAGAGAGGACAACTGTGGACATGAATCACTACATGGTGGCAGAGTTTGCTGGTCGAGCTCTTTATGGTCTCTTTACCATCATTATGGTCATCGTCCTCCTCAATATGCTCATTGCTATGATCACAAACTCTTTCCAGAAGATCGAGGTGAGAATTGGCCTCAGGAGGAGACATTGTAACACTTGATGTGAACCCAACTTGCCGCTAGTGATCTGTGCTAGATAACCTAAGGGAGGGGGGCAGAGTCTCCGGGGTAAGCATTGACCCCCCAAAAGGGAGAGATAGGCTTCACTGTGTGGTTGTGGCCCCCAGGCTATTCTGAGTGGGCAGCTGCTGACCAACAAGAGGAAGATCAAATTATAGGCTAAAGTCTAGGTTGGCAGCACGGGGCCACTGCTGGTTGCACTACCCAAATGTCAGGCATGAACTTTTCTAGGCCGAAGCTGCTGGCAGACAAATGAACCCTGAACAAGCCGGGTTGGTACAGAGATAATCAGAATAGACAACCTGACTCACTTCAAGGGCCACGTGGGCAGCCCTCTAACCTCCAAATGGCTGCACATCACTCTTAATCTCAGTCATTTCTTAAAATAATATGTTTAATGAAAAAAGAGACACCTATCTGCAAACACATATGAGCGGGTATTCTGATATTAACGGTTACAAAATATCACTAACAAATTTGACAAATCAATGTGACTTTTGGGTGACCAGATTTCCCACCAGCATTCAGAGTTGGGTGTCTGTAATTCTGCAGAAAGGTTTCCATCTGTCAACCTGTTGTGATTTTTGTTTTTAATGTGACTCATGATGGAGAATTTCTGTTCACATGTGTCAGTGGATAGACAAATAGACAACTGATACATAACAGGGCTCCCCTTTAATGACTAAGTAGGAATCACGCTGTCAATCCTCCTTTGATTTCACATGCTTGTTCATAGGAGATCACTTGATGCGGAAGTTGGCTACTGCGGGCAAAGAATAAGATCAAGATCAATACTTTTTTTTATGAGCCTCTGAACTTCACCTGTGGCTGTGCTATTATCTGATAACAGCTGGGATTAAAGGTGAAGCTCGGGAGGACAAATATCACAGAATGAAAGCTTTGGCCGATAGTACAAAGCAGGAAGGAGCTGAGGACAAGTGAAGGCTCAGATGGCCCTAGGACCACCTGTTGGCTATCACTGTGATAGAGTGAGTTGTATAAAGCCTCAGCTAACTGTAATTGGAGTGAATTTGTGCTCAAAAGTCATCACTCGAATGAAAAAATAAAAGCAAAATGAGCCCCCCTGGTCCTCAACACCACTATTCCTATACTTTTAATGGGACCAGTTCGGCAGAGAAGGGCATTTGCAGTTGGTGGGGTCTCCCCAACTTAGGATGTGTGGTAGCTAACAAAATTGGGACCCCCGGGACGGCAACTTTGCCACATCAGTGCTCCCAGTATAATGGATAGTTGACGAACCTGTTACATGTACATTTAACACATACATCTATAATGCTCAATGGACATTGATGAAGAGTACATAAATAATCTATTATTTTATATATGAGCATAACATATAACAGATTCAGCCACAATTGAATGAGCACACTGGCTTTGCACAAAACCTTCCTTCACCCACTGGAAACATGTGGCTTGTAAATACTTGTAAAACCAGTCTTGGTCAGTAATTAGCATATGAATGCTGTGAGCAGTTCCTGTGGAAGGTAGTCTCCGCCCACAAGAAAGGGTTTACACATCATTCAAGGAAAAAGCTCCTTCTTGTGTGCCTGCCCCCAAACTGATGAGACATGCGGCCAATTAATGTAATATATGGCACCAAAATCTATACTTTGTGTAAAATATTGTTACACTGTATACTGTTTTATAACATATACATAAGTTTGACAATTAGAATGTTAATAATACATCACGTTTTAAATGAAGTTATATCTTGTCTGTGGTTATTCTTGAAGACATAAGCATAAGCTAT
Source organism: Mixophyes fleayi (assembly GCF_038048845.1). Classification (NCBI taxonomy): domain Eukaryota; kingdom Metazoa; phylum Chordata; class Amphibia; order Anura; family Limnodynastidae; genus Mixophyes; species Mixophyes fleayi. Next base: position 7,036,100 of record NC_134403.1, read on the forward strand.
TATATAAATATTGATCTTGTGGATTTAAGAGAAGCGAAGAATTATATTTCTGAGGTTAATCTAGAAGTACCTTTGCGAGGAGCTGGTTGACTGTAATATATCATGGTATGAAATGGTCATCCATACATTTGCCAGATTATTAAGGAGATTAAAACCCCATAATCAATAGAGAAATCCTTTTACATTGAAATCCTTTTACAGACATCATAAGGAATGTCAAACAGGTTTCTTAGACAGCAGCTTATTATACCAAAAGAGGACAAAATATAAACACACGCACAATTATTTTTAAAATAAGGTTTAATTGAATAAAATGCTCTCTAAACCCTTGTTCACCACTTTATTACATGTAAAATGTGTTCGATCTTCATCTGTCCTAGTTGAAATAAAAAACTAGAAAATAACCCATAAGAACAGACCCACCACACACTAGCTTCACTAAATGACCAAAGCCAGTAGTCCCTGGGACTACCCTTCACCAGTCAATCATAAGTGTCCAGTGTGAGAAAAACCTTATGAATGTCTGCCAGTGAAGGGTAGCCCCGATGACTACCGGATATGATCATTTAGTGGTGGACAATGCCAGTAAGTGGATGGGTCATGTTTCTATGATGATTTTTCAGGTTTATTTTTCCCATTTGGACAATGAATCAAGCAAGAAGAAAATATTTTATTTCATGGTTAATAAAGTGGTGAACGAGGGTTTTGGGGGTATTTTTTGTTTTACTCTTTTGGTATAATGGGGGTCTTAGGGACCTGTTTGATGTTTATTATGGTGTCCGTCGAGCATTTTATAGGTCTTATCTAACAAGTTTGTCAATTGTCAAACACGGACAACAAACATGTAAGATGTACTTTGAATACATAGATGCGGGTCAAGCACATTTGACAAATATGTTCAGCGTATGGTTTAAAAACAAAATTAAAACGAACCAGCCCCAAAAATCACGACTGAGCCACAAGCAAGGTCGGGGCCGTCAAACCGGCTTGGTTCGATTGATTCAAACTTGCTTGATTAATTCGAGCATCTCTAGTATTTCTTTAATAATTGGGCTCATCATAAAGAACATTGAGAAACCAGAAATAATAGGAAAGAGTTATGGCTATGACAGATCAGTGACTTGTGTCTCTCCCAAGGGTACACACCAGAAGTCAAGTGATGTTAGAACATGTCGGATACATATGGGATTGTGTTGGACCAGGGTTGGTCACTCGCTGACAGTGTATCTGTGATGACACTGCTAACCTCTATTTCACAAACAAGAGATCAGTTTATATTCCCTCCAAGCACCAACTATCTGCTTACAGTAAAACTACATTTACAGGCAACACCCGGCACTTGTCAAATAGCGCTACCAGAGATCAGCTACTATTCACAATACACAATAGAGAGCGATGGCTGGACACGGCTGTATATAATATATGGGGTAAACAAAAGGTACCAAAATGAGATAACAGGAAAAAAAACAATTCCACGATCAGTAGATTTTTCCTTTTCTTCTCCTGCCACCGACTGCTCCCCCGACAGAAGCAGAATGACGAGGTGGTGATGTACTTTGTTAGCTACCTCTCATAAAATGATGTCTGATGAAAGACTTCATGTGGTTAGCACAGCACTGTGTACACCTGAGGGTATGAGGATATTACAGACCTCCAGATACTTGCATTGGGCCCACTGTAATATTTCATTCTCTCTCTCTACTTGCATCCACTATATTATTGTTGTTGTGTAGGACAGTGTGTAGGGTACTATGTAGGGCATTGTGTAGGACAGTGTGTAGGGCACTATGTAGGGCATTGTGTAGGACAGTGTGTAGGGCACTATGTAAGGCATTGTGTAGGACAGTGTGTAGGGCACTATGTAGGGCATTGTGTAGGACAGTGTGTAGGGCACTATGTAGGGCATTGTGTAGGACAGTGTGTAGGGCACTATGTAGGGCATTGTGTAGGACAGTGTGTAGGGCACTATGTAGGGCATTGTGTAGGCAGTGTGTAGGGCACTATGTAGGGCATTGTGTAGGCAGTGTGTAGGGCACCATGTAGGGCATTGTGAAGGCAGTGTGTAGGGCACTATGTAGGGCATTGTGTAGGACAGTGTGTAGGGCACTATGTAGGGCATTGTGTAGGACAGTGTGTAGGGCATTATGTAGGGCATTGTGTATGACAGTGTGTAGGGCACTATGTAGGGCATTGTGTAGGACAGTGTGTAAGGCACTATGTAGGGCATTGTGTAGGACAGTGTGTAGGGCATTATGTAGGGCATTGTGTAGGACAGTGTGTAGGGCACTATGTAGGGCATTGTGTAGGACAGTGTGTAGGGCACTATGTAGGGCATTGTGTAGGACAGTGTGTAGGGCACTATGTAGGGCATTGTGTAGGACAGTGTGTAGGGCACTATGTATGGCATTGTGTAGGACAGTGTGTAGGGCACTATGTAGGGCATTGTGTAGGACAGTGTGTAGGGCACTATGTAGGGCATTGTGTAGGCAGTGAATTATAAATACAAAGTATTCCGCGCTATACCTAAATAATGGATATGCCGGGAGCTATAAACAAAATGGTTTTATCAGATATTACAACAATTAGTCATGTGTTAAAATGCACAAACATATACAGTAAAATACATAATTCCATATGCAGGTTAAAACATGTATGGATAATGGTCACAGACCTAGGTGTATTCAGTAGAGAACTGATAAGTACAAGGAAAATGTCCAACAAATAATCTTAATAAACAGACAGATAAAATAAGTACAATATAATGGCTGGGTTATAGTCCTGGAGGATATCGCGGTCCGTTGAAACTTGACTAAATGTCCAAGTTGTAAAAGAATTGGTCACAATACTTGCGCTTAGTAGTGGTCCAGATACCCAGAGATTGTCCTGTAAATCCAGTAGATGGAGTTGGTAGTGTGCAGGCGGTCCGAGCGGCGGTGGGTAAATATTGTCCAGTGTTTAGTGAACCAATTTCTGAGTAAACACAATAGCGGTAATACAGATGCCACGGGCGGCGTGTGTCCTAGCCTTGAACACACGCCTGGCCGGATGTGACGTATCGGGTGTGAGTAATCCGGAAGTGAATGCTGATTGGCCGACGCGTTTCGTCACCTAGGTGACTTTCTCAAGGCAGTCTCTCTGCCTTGAGAAAGTCACCTAGGTGACGAAACGCGTCGGCCAATCAGCATTCACTTCCGGATTACTCACACCCGATACGTCACATCCGGCCAGGCGTGTGTTCAAGGCTAGGACACACGCCGCCCGTGGCATCTGTATTACCGCTATTGTGTTTACTCAGAAATTGGTTCACTAAACACTGGACAATATTTACCCACCGCCGCTCGGACCGCCTGCACACTACCAACTCCATCTACTGGATTTACAGGACAATCTCTGGGTATCTGGACCACTACTAAGCGCAAGTATTGTGACCAATTCTTTTACAACTTGGACATTTAGTCAAGTTTCAACGGACCGCGATATCCTCCAGGACTATAACCCAGCCATTATATTGTACTTATTTTATCTGTCTGTTTATTAAGATTATTTGTTGGACATTTTCCTTGTACTTATCAGTTCTCTACTGAATACACCTAGGTCTGTGACCATTATCCATACATGTTTTAACCTGCATATGGAATTATGTATTTTACTGTATATGTTTGTGCATTTTAACACATGACTAATTGTTGTAATATCTGATAAAACCATTTTGTTTATAGCTCCCGGCATATCCATTATTTAGGTATAGCGCGGAATACTTTGTATTTATGTATTATATCAGGTTGGATTTCCCTGCTATTCTGCTGCTTACTTATAAGACCCTGTAGTGCGCTTCCTTCCTTATTATCGAGGCAGTGAATTATGTCTGTGGCTCTAGTACATCTCTCCATGCTGTATTTGCAGGACGACGCTGATGTAGAATGGAAATTCGCTCGCTCCAAGTTGTACCTGTCCTATTTTAGAGAAGGGCTGACGCTACCGGTTCCATTTAATATCATCCCAACCCCTAAAGCTCTCTTCTACATCATCAGGTACTGATCACACTGCCTCAGTCCAGCTCACCGCTTTAACAAATCTGGTAAAGATTAGTAGAATTTCAGAAACAAATAATCCATAAAGCATAATATAAATACACAATTCCTCTGTACTGTAACTGGCTGCAAAAAGGAACCATCATTATTGTTTTGCATCTGGTTCAGGTTCCTCTTACCCTCAACTTGCAGAGATAGAACTCCAGATCTCAGGCATCACAGGGAAGAACACCATTGTACGGCTTTTTCAGACAATTGGTTTAAACTAGTAAATATCTATATATGTTTGTCAGATTCAAACAACTTGCAATGAAAAGACTTGGTGAATTTATATATGGCTCCAGTCCATCACTACTTGGGGTACCCACAGTTTTACCATCAGTGGTGTCTACTGATTATTGGAAATCAATCCTTATGAAAGGAAGGAATTGGCTCAGGTTAGCAAATAACTGGCATTGACTTGCCTGAGCTTGCAGTGGAATAAAGGGTTCTATTGAGCCGATAGTGATTATTAGTATGTTTTAGTCTACTATGGTGGTCTACAGGATTACTGCTTGGTATGATGAGATGGATATTGTGCAGATGTTCAGGCTGGAATTGCCATCACCCTGTGCGGGTAACTTAGGAAGATAAGAACATGAATTACAGAATTAACATTAGCTCAATAAATCAGTTCTAAAACAGATATTAGTATAGTATCAACATTCTGTTTTTCTTTCTGCTGGAGTGACGGTGACATCCAGGCCTCTCAGAGCTGTACCCATGATCCTAACCAGTGTCTGGTGTATGGGTATTGGTGCCTGGGGGTCAGAATTTGGAGGCAGATTGTACTGTCTCCTGTGGCTATCTGGGATACACTATTTTTCATTTAGTATCAGTATTTACATTCCATTATTTGTAAAAAAAAATTAGAAACCACATAAGACAATATTATTATTTGATTTGTAATATGTTCAAGGTCAATACAAGAATCTATTTGGAAAATAGTTCATCCTAAAAGCAACACAACAAACACACAGACATTGTGGTTAGAAGATGAGCTGTTTCTTAACAATAAAAAGAGACAACACTCTGAGACAACACTGGATATCTTGTGAGCACTCTCATGCTGGCTGAAAGCCTAAATAATACCCTTTTCACAATATAGACCATGGACGGCCAAGATATCTAGTCTTCCTAAGTACAACTAAGGCATGTCTGAAGCTATTCTTTGCAATAGTATCCCTTTTCCACATAGCGCTAAGGGAATGAGGAATTATGCTCCACTACAATTTTTGTATGGCATTGCGTGACTTCAGCTATATTCACCCTCAAGGGCCTCGCTGTTGAGCTACCACTAGATTAACGACTTTATCTGGGAAATTTAACTATGTACAATTTATTCAATGGGGACAAACTCAGAACTGACTCAGGAGAGACTAGCAGAAGTTATGCCCAACAAAAGCAACTGCCTACAGTCGTGGTAACCATATCTCTAGTATTTAACTGGTTTGTCTGCTAAAAATTGACAGAAACATAACCGAGGTCAGAAGGAAAATATCTTTTTCCCCAGGAAAGGTGATGGTCCTACATTTGCAATCATCTACCATTAAAACTATATTGTGATATTTGTACTTTGCCAGATTCATTCAGAAATCCCATGTTTTTATTTTACTCGCAGAGGCATTCTCAGATTAGTATGCTGCTACAAACCCAAGAAGAAGCCAGAATATCCTCCCATCACCACGATTGTAAGTGAACTACAGAAAATAGCATCATCCAGTCTTTGTATGATGAGTCTACTAAAATGTTTCATCATTTTGTCTCAGTAAAGTAAAATCCTGTGTAGTGAAAATGTTGCCTTTAAATTTAAAAATGGACCTTAAGATGGGTTTCCCATTTATTCATTTAGTCCAACAGGGGACTTGTGGATTCTTTTGGGGAGAGTCGTGGCTCATACCGCCTTCAGGTGATAAAAGCTCTTGTACAGAGATACATTGACACGGCCAGAAGGGAATTCGAAGAGGGCAGACGCAAAGGTAACAAGTTCAGTGATGGTCTCATTTATCTTTAACCTATGAGTTTCCCAGTCACACCACTGAATAAGCTTCAGAATGTTGTGGAACCCCTAGTCGCCAATATCCTCAATCTCTGTCAAACATTGCAGTAATAGAAAGTGATGTTATCTCTCTGCAGACCTGGGGAACCGAATCACAGAGCTGAACAAGAATGTAATCCGTCTCCAATCGGAGGTGAAACATCTGCGTCGTTCCCTGGTCGAGAACGGAGGTCAGGTCACCGATAAAGACAACGACCATGTGCTAAGTCGCTACATCATGAAAGTGAAAAACAGTTTCCAGAGTTATGACCAGGAATCAGTGAGCTCCGGAAAAGATTCTTCGGAGGTCACAGTTCATCATGACAGTTTTAGGAGCATTTTGCCAGATGATGACTGCCCCCCATATCCAGATGTGTCACTAGCAGATGATGTAGACAAGTGTGGGAACAATGACAATTCAGAGGTAGGAGAGGACATGTAGAGGACATGAGAGACATTCATATTATGTACACCGGGGATTTCTGTAAACCAAAATTCAGATTATTCAGACTTCTATAGAAGTGAAATATGATTATGTTGCTGTTTCATGTACATCTTCATATCCAGGTAGTGAGCAGGCAGTGATTGACCAGTGTTCAGCAGAGTTCTGTATATACCAGATTATATATGGGTAGATGAGATGTATACTTGAAGACTGAAGAAGGTAGATTTTATTTTAAATTATTAAATGTATATAACACACCAGGAAGGAAGAGTTGGATCCTGGGTTTATAATTAAGGAAACAGTCTGATGATGAGTGCAGTGATGATTATAATGACTGACTGTATAGCAACAACACTCATGTGGCTTCAATACCAGTGTAGAGCCCTTGTAAACTTTGATAAGTCAACAGTCTTCTTATGTCCCGGACACCAGAAACTATTTTGTAAATTGTAAGCTCAATTGGGGAGAATCATGGACTAAGAAATCTATCAATGTATTAGAAGAGAGTATACTGTCCATCCCAGTGGTGCACTTCTATGCTGACCTTTAAAGTGGAAATAGACAGTCTGGTACCACAATGAAATCGGGTACGGTACATACATCCCATCTCCTAAGTTAGTGACCAAGAAGTCTGTAGCTTGCTGTGACTACCAGTAGGTCTTATGGCTGAAGAGGTGCTCCTCCTGGATGGAGATGGTACCAGGAGAGAAGGGAAAGGATAGTACCTTTTATTACAAGGGCTATTTTGAGACGTAATTGCTCTCAAAAGCCTCAATAAAACCTTGGCATTGGATACGGTTACAAAAGTGTGGTATAAGGCTGGGAACACACTGATCTACAGCATTCCTAGTAACAATATATAAAAATAACACTGATTGCAGATTCTTGGCTTGAAATTAGTATAAGGATTGGGCACTACAAGGAGTGAGCTACAGCCAGCAAGTCCTAGCACAGTCAATGTAAACAACACAGGTAGTTACACCAGGATATAGATGACTCACCGATAACACATTGGAGGGTTGGACATTACAAGATGCTGAAGTTCAGCTAGTATAGGCCGTACATAAGAGTATACACCCAACTGTCGCCAGTCCCAATTCCCAGATCTCTTACACAGAATTCGGTGGGGCTCTGGCATTTTGCGGCAGGGCTTATCCTGTCCTGATTTTAGCATGTACAAATGGTTCAGGTGATGGAGGCAGTGCAGTACATATGGTTCAGCCAGTTTAGACAATATATAGGTCAACATTTTTCCCAATGATTTTGTAGAGGGTGAGGGAAGGTTTATTTCTGTATTCACGCCCTTGTTGCTATCCACCTTATATAACTGCTGGCAGGGGGTGAGCATAGCAACTCTATATATTTCTTATTCTCAGACATTGCATTGCTCAGTATAATGGATATGCTGAGGCTGACCTGGAGGTAGTTACTGCACTATTTGTGCATGTTTCCATATAGCACATTATACATAATGTATGAGGCTGAGGGGAAGAGAAACATTATCCTGTAATACACACAACCAACAATCACTGAAAGCTGCAGTAAGACAATACTGCCCCCTGTAGTCTAAAGCATAAAGGACCATCAAAAACATATAAAAACTATATAAATACAACTACAATCATTAACAAATATATATATTTAAAAGTTTTCATACTGTGACTGTACCCAACACAATGTTTGACATTGTATTTAATGGAGTATAAAATAGTGTACAATTCAGACTGTGAGAAGTCCACTGCCCCATCTTACACAGCTTCAGGTCAAACGCCTTTATATATATATATATATATATATATATAAAATGATCCCCTTAGTGTTTGCATCGTCAACATTACGCAGCACTCTAACATCACAGGCTTGTTACAAATAAATGACATGCAATGAGACTGACACTGAAGGTAGAGGTTGCCCTAACCAGATGAGCTTACAGTCTATATTTGTGAATGGTAACAGTAGACTTTTTTATGTTAGGTTTATTAGCTCTTTAAAATGAAATATAGCTTATTTCAAATATTTGTCTGTGCATATGTTTAGTAAAAGTCATTCCACACCAATAATCATATTTCTCTGCATTAATTAATATGAGAGCTGCTTTCAATATTACTGACATTGTGACTGCACTGCTAGACGTGACATTTATGTCAGACGATAGATTACTGCACACAATTGCCCATACTGAGTTGGTTTCTGCAATTACTGTGATGGGACTCTGCAATCTTTCTGGTTCTTTAACAGACCAAGTAATCAGTCATGTAGACAGAAATGGGGCAATCTCTTTCTCTCAGGTTTTCACCCCTGGTCATAAGAGGATGCTCTCCCATTTCACCACAGAATTGCTGGTAAACTGTAATTAGTAATTAAAAACTTGTCTGGAGAAATTCCTTTGGCCACATGGGATTTCACTTTAATGGTACTTGAACTATATGCCTAACATCAGACATTGTCTTGCAACTCAAGCATCTGGGAAACTAACTCTGGCTTCTCAATGACATATGTACCCACAATTATGCTTGACCTATTCACCTGTAGTAAGGGTATGTCCCACATTTTACACTCCGAGTAGATTGCAGATTATTAAGATAAAAATTTGTGTTTGTTCTAAATTCTCCATATCAGACTGCCTCATATCTTTTCCCACTCTGCCCAGACTAATCAGTGGTTGTGTGTGGCAGGGATACATTCTTAGATAGAGCGTAGTGAAGACCTAAGACCTCAATAAGTGCAGTGAGGCAGTGTTAGGAACTCCCAAGTCAGTACAGTGAAACTCGGGAACTACTCAGAAGGCCAGGTGTTCGCTGGAGCCCCTAGTGGTGGGGACAGATTGGGCTGCGGGCCGACCGAGGGTCGAGTAGCGTATACTGACTTAAAGGAGTTTCCCAGAAGTGGAGTGATTGGTGGACTGTAGTATAAGAGAAATCCAAGGTCCAAAGGTCACAGGCACAGATGCAATATCCAAGGGCAAGCGAAGGGTCAAACTCACAGGCAGAGAAGCAAAATCCGAATTCCAGGCAAAAGGTCAAGGTCAGAAGAGAAGGTTCACAGGTCCAATAACAAGCAGGGGTCAAACACGGGTGGTCAAATCTAAGGTAGCAGGAACCTAAACGGATAGTACAAGCAGGCAGCAGGACTGAGGACAGAACGCTATAACCGGCAGTGAGGCTCAGTCCTCACTGCCTTAAATAGTACAGATGGCCAATCAGGACACAGTCCAGAATGTGTCCTCAGCTGCAGTATGATAAATATGCAGAGCCTGCAGCCAATGGAATAGGCAGAGTGCCAGCAGTAAACTAATCTCTAATCAGCCTTGATTAGCTGATCCTACACAGCCTTGCAGGGCTGGCCCTACCTAATCCTGTGCGCACGCGCCCGACTGTTTGACAGCTGGCCGGGCGCGGCGTCAGGAAGACCAAAGCGTCCTGGTTGTTGCCCAGGCAACCGGGACACAGAAACCGGAAGTGACGCCCTGGTTGCCGTAGCAATGGCCGGGACGTCACTAGGAGCAGCAGGAGAGTCGCGGCGGTGCCCGGAGCCGCCGCGACCACTAACAGGCAGCGTCTCACATTAGAACCATGCCCTAAAAGGATGCTCGCCTTTGGAAAGCCATATTAGTAGTAAAAACTTACAAGACTCTGTGGGTACTTTCGTATCACAATTAATCTAGAATACAGTTAAATCAAATTTCATAGACCCCAAACTAAGGTTTTCGCTGCTGCCCATTACAAGGACTTCCTAGCTGAGCCAGGTGCAAAGCCTTCTGTAACTTCCCAAGTAACCTTTACTTATTAACCCCTTGAGTCAGTGAGGCACTTTGTTAAAACTCTTTAAGAATCAAACAGGAAGTACATTGGATAATAGCCCAAGTCCCATCTATTAATTCTAGAATAGAACTATAATTGGTTTGTCACAAGCACTAGTAGTAGACTTACTAGAAGTTGGTGCTGGCTTACATGGGACACATTCTTATCAGTGTCCTGTCTTCACCAGGGACCCATGGTGGTGAATACCTACAATTCACAATCCCAGGTCAACCCCAATAAGCAGCAGCTTATTGGGAACAGGTCATCTGACAACTAGACAACATACAGATGTGGATGAGATAAGGCCATGGGGCACAAGTTCTAGGTCAAAATCCAAGTCAGAATCACTGAAATCAAGAAAAACAATTGTGGTGATGTTTTTGTCTATGTTACCAGTCGGTGGTTTTGCTATAATCTAACAGTGCAAGTAAGAAGAGTTAAGAGGTGCAGGCCTAATGGCAGACCCAAGGTACAAGTTGGAGGATTTGGAGCACATTACAGTATGGTTCCTCAAGACATCACTTAACCGGGTTCAATGGAAAATGTACAAGAAATTTTTTAAGGGGAGCATGAACTTTGGTAGCTATGTCCAAGATCTTCAAGGGCCATAGCTTTTCCAATCAACCAAATTAAACAATTTTCAACATGACCTCTTGAAATCCAAAATATGTTTTATTTTAAAGTTGTGTAGCTAACCAGGAAATGTTGAGGGTAGGAAGTAGGAATGGAGACAAAGTTAAAATGTCATTGTTTAAACTTAAATATTTAAAGCAAGACAGTAATAGCAACAGGAGTGCTAGTCTTCTTGTTCCTATTTTGAGTTGGTGTACAGAGTCCGGTCACAATACCGATTTGATTACTCAAGGTGGTGAGAGAGTGGTTGTTGTTTGATTACAGGCCTGTATACTCTATGTTGGAGGATCCCACAGCTCCATCCACTAAAGCCAACATTGCAGCTGTCCTCGTAAAAATGATAAATATGAAACCGTTCATTGAAGATGAAGTCGCCAATGCTGTATCTGGCCTTTTGTCGGATGTCTCTAGCCTCGTTAACAGGGTGGACGAACTTGAGAGCAAACAAGAGGAAATTATCACGTTTCAACAGCTCTCTGAAAATGAGTTGACTCAGCTGGGGAATAATCTTCAACAACTTGTGGATAAGCAAGAAGATGCTGAAATTCGGTGAAGACGTAACAACTTCCAGATCCACAATATACCAGAACCTATTGACGGAGCCATATTTACTCCTTCTTTCCAGGATGCTGGCTCTGACAGTGCCAGACGATATTCAATAGACCACATCAGGCTCTTCGTCCCCGCCCACAGAACTCTGAAGCTCCAAGGGATGCGATCCTATGACTTCACTAATACAAAGCTAAGGATCAAATTCACAGAGAGGCGAGGTTGCGTACTGAAGTCGCCTTCAACAGTGCAAAGTTACTCATTTTTCAGGAGTACCTCATTCTCCCACTCTGTCCTTAAAGTCACCTCCCGGGGACCCAGACAACCTGGGTACAGATATTACCATCACTTTGGCTCAGCTCATACTTCTATAAACATATTTCTATTAAAATACTAGCATTTAATGTTAAAGGTCTGAATAGTCCTCAAAAAGCTGTACCTTGTTCCGTTCACTAAAACAAATGAGAGGAGACGTGTTCCTTCAGGAGACCCATTTTGTTGACACTCACCATCCATAGCACAGCTCTTGCCGTGCTCCCTCCTCCACATGTGTGACCACTCACGTTATTATAAAAATTAAATATTTCCTTGTGATCTAACATTTGAGCTCTCTAATGCAATACGCAACCCAGAGGGGAGACATCCTGGACACCCCTTATACCTTATTTAATGTGTATGTCCCCAACATGGACTAAGCAGGTTTCTTTCACAATCTGAGTGACATCTTATCACTAGACAATGTGATCATGGTCAGAGACTTCAAAACTACTGTTGATTGCCATCTGGACAGGTCCAAGTCCCCACAACAAAACTCATACCCAATTTACCCAAATATGGAATCTCTGGTACTATTATAACACCTTGTCTGATCACACCTCCTCCACAGGCGGATTTATCTCCTGGCAGATTTGTCAGGCCCCCTGTTAGGCTGCTGGCCCTGATCAACAAACCAACAGAACTAGATGACGGAGGTTTCACCTTCAGCAGCCGCCTTTCCCTTAGAGCTAGATGCGCTCACCGGTACTCGGATTCCCCCAGGACTTAACTCCAGGTGTAGTGTGGGTTGTTAATACAGGACCACAGCGGCGGGCCAGGAGACTGGTAGAAAGCAGCAGGTAGTCAAAACGATAGCCAAGGTCAAGGGTCACGAGCAAACAGGATAGTCAGTAAACACGCCAGATGTCGGGGTCACAGGCTAGGTAGCAGGGTCCAAGGTACAAGCCAAAAGGGTCAGGGTCACAGAAAACAACAGGCAGGGTCCACATCCAGGCAAGGAGTCATACACAGGCAATCCAGCAGAGTATGCACAGTACAGGGACAAGGGGCAGAGCAGGTCAGCAGAACTGGTAACAGTAAGCTATAACCGGCAGTGAGGCTGCAGACCTCACTGCCTTAAATACACAGATGGCCCAATCAGGGCTTGTATGCACCCCTGCAGGCTAATTGGCAGTACAGAGCCAGACCAATCAGGGCTTGTCCCTGAAACACACAGTTGCAGGCTAATTCCTGTAAATTCAACCCCCTATATTAATTAGCCCACAGGCTGTGCATGTTTTCGCGCATGCGCCCGACTTCCAGCACTGCCAGGACGCAGCGCTATGCGAGAGGCGTCCGGTCGTTGCCTTGGCAATGGCCGGGCAGGGACCGGAGATGACGTCCCGGGCGTCAAGGTGACGGCCGGGACGCCAGGGGGCACCAGAAGCTAGCCGCGGGGGCTGTGAGTACCGCCGCGGCTCGTGACACCCCCAATGGTCAATCTCATCCCCTCTTGCCCCCTCTCCTTTTCCTTCCCCGCTCCCTATTATTGCATTCTGGTATGCACCATCGGAACATGCAGGCCTCCCTATTGGTATTTCTTACATTTTTTTTAAAAAAAACTTTATTTATTCAGTGCAGTGCAGCAGGTAACATCAGAAAAATTACATCATGGAGAACAGTGCACATCCAAACAGGCAACGGCAGGGTAAAACGTGCAAAGAGCATTTCCAGGGAATAAGAGTGAATGAATAAAAACATTGAGCCGTCATCTGAGAGGTTAGTAGTCATCTGAGAGGTTAGTAGTCATCAGGGAGGTTAGTAGTCCTCTGAGAGGTTAGTAGTCATCTGAGAGGTTAGTAGTCATCAGGGAGGTTAGTAGTCATCTGAAAGGTTAGTAGTCATCAGGGAGGTTAGTAGTCATCTGAGAGGTTAGTAGTCATCAGGGAGGTTAGTAGTCATCTGAGAGTTTAGTAGTCATCAGGGAGGTTAGTAGTCATCTGAGAGGTTAGTAGCCATCAAGGAGGTTAGTAGTCATCTGAGAGGTTAGTAGCCATCAAGGAGGTTAGTAGTCATTTGAGAGGTTAGTAGGCATCAGGGAGGTTAGTAGCCATCTGGGAGGTTAGTAGTCATCTGGGAGGTTAGTAGTCATCAGGGAGGTTAGTAGTCCTCTGGGAGGTTAGTAGTCATCTGAGAGGTTAGTAGTCATCTGGGAGGTTAGTAGTAATAGGTGCTAAACTGTTTTTTCAGAGGAAGAGAGAAGAGTAATTTCAGATGAAGATGCTGCTAGGAAAGGAGGACTATGAGAATGGGAACAGATAAGAAAAGGAAGATGAAGGGAGGGGGTGAACCAGGAGGATCAGGACTAAGAAATGAGATACTTATATTAAGAAGGGAATTTGAAAATAGGAAGCCCATGGTGCCCACACTTTATTGAACGACTTAGATGTGTTGTGAATAATGCTGCTTATATATTCCATTTTCTATGCTTACCAGATTCTATCAATGATCTGAAGTGTTGGAGCAGAGGACTGTTTCCAATCAATGACTATTTGAAATAGGGCAGCTAAATCTATGTCTCTGAACATGTTCATTTGCAGGACAGTTGCAGAAGGAATCCCAAGCGGTAGGAGGAAGAACCTGGGGGATGTCGATTTGCAATAATTGGGATGCAAAGTTCTGGAGTTCCTGCCAGAATGAGACTCGTTTAGTGCATTGCCACCATATATGGAGCAATGATCCATCAATTGCACATCGTCAACAACAGCTACTGGGAGAGTCAGGGGAAATTTTGTGCAATTTAGTAGGAACTAAGTACCATCAATATAAGGGCTTATATGCATTGTCAATACAGTGATTGTGTGTGTGTGTGTGTGTGTGTGTGTGTGTAGCATTTCATTATAATGTGTGAGGGAAGGGGGGGGGTCTTAATTTAGTGTGGGAGGTAGGTATTTCATGGTGGAGTGCTGGAGGGGCTAGTTATTAATGGGTGTTATTTTATTTGTGGAGTGGTGGTGGGGCAATTACATTTTTTGGTGAGGCTGTTTGGAGGGAGAGAAATAGGTTTATATATTAAATGTGTTTGCTATATAATGTTAGGGTTGGTTGGAAAGCATTAGATCTATTTAGCAAATGAGAATGTTATTTTAAGGTTAGGGCTGGAGGGAGGCAAAATTATAAAGAGTGGATGCTATTAATTTAACACCGGGGACTGTTTGGAGTTTTCTAAATTTTATGTACCCATTTTTTTTTCCTAATAGGGCATCAAACATTCCAGGATCCAGACAAGCAGCAAATGAGTTAAGAAATCAGCACTTACAAGTGGTGAAAGTGACAAGAATAGGTACGAGACAGTCCTAAATTTGGGTGACTGTCTCACTTAGGAGAGTTGCTTCACATTGTACTACTTGTGAAGGCAGAGCTGCGTGCACCTAACTGTAGTACACAGTATTGCCTGTGTATTTATCTAAAATGATAACCATGTTACATCATAGGGGCCCCCCTGTCTAAAGTGCCCCAGGCCCCCCAGCGTCTTAATCCAGCTATGTCAGATTGACACCTAGTGCTCTACTCCGCCTTCTAGTACCACCTCTAATATTATTTGGTTTAGGTTAACTCTAAAATAAGACCCTTTTAGTATATAGGGTGAATAAAAAACATTAGGTTTTCAAAGCAAACAAGCTTTTTGCATTTTTATAAAGGCCATTATAATCAGCAAGGTATGTTTAAAAAAATAAAATAAAATAAAAAGTGGTGTAGCAAGAAGGAACATATAAAATAAAATGCAATATAAAGGGAGGTTGTTTTTTTTTTTGCATTATTTCTTTTTATTATTTAAGATTTATCATTTATAATAATAAAGTATCTCTGGGTTAAGCAACACTAAAATAGGCTATTTTTATATTGATAAATATACATTGTACCGAAAACCACCCTTTAAGGAAGGGCCGCTACTTATGGGCCAGTGCAATGTGCTTGCCCCCCTGGCTAAAGTCTGCCAGCCAGCCCCTGAGAGGTCCAGACTTTAGTGGAGCAAGGAGTGTTCCATAAGAAACATTAGGCGAGTTGTGCTGCTAAATAATAATGCTCGAAATTGGGGACTCCCAAGGCCTCCACCCCATGCCGATCTCTGCAGGACGAGGAGCTTAACTCCGCAATGGGTAACGTTGTAAAAATTTAAATAGAGTTTCCATCTTTCAAAAGTTAATTTTGCATTCGGAAATACGCCTGTAAGTATCAATGTCTGCAAGGAGCGGAGATGGGAAAACGGATGGGTCTGAAAGAGTCAGGAGTACATCGCCTGTATATAAGGAGATTTTAAGTTCCGATTTCCCCACCTTGATCCCCAAGACGGACCAGTTGGAAGCGGATTTTTGTGGCTAAGGGTTCGATCAATAGTGCAAAAATTGAGGGTGAGAGGGGGCAACCCTGACGTGTAGAGATGGAAATTAGAAAAGGGGGAGAAGCGACTCCATGGGCCAGTACTGTTGCACTAGGTGATTTATATTATTATTATTTTATTAATTTTTATTTATAGGGCGCCACAAAGTATCCGTAGCGCCGTACAAGGACAAACAATGGCACAGTACAAGGTGAAACAGCACAGTACAAGTAACAGTAAGCACTATAACTCTGGGGGCTCAGGCACAGCATGAAAGAGAGGGAGGGAGGGGAAATAAAGCCAGTTATTTAAAAATGTACCAGCAAAGCCCATTGACATCAAGACCCTAGACATGACTGTCCATGTAATACATTCAAACACATTTTCAGCATTAAGCACCATAAAGATGGTTGCTTATGCATATGAATAGCGTGCACAAGGTCAACGGCCCGTCTAGTGTTGTCTAAGGCCTGGTGGCATGGGATAAACCCAACCTGATCTGAGTGGATCAGGGGAGGGAAGGATGAAATTCAATTGGTTTGTTAAAATATTTGCGTACGTTTTAAAATCTACGTTTAGTAATGATATTGGTCTATAGTTTGAGCAGGAGGTGGGATTCCTGCCTGGTTTAGGTACGACAATGGTGGTGGCCAAGGTCATTGCATCATCAAGCAGGGCACCAGTAAAAAGTTTATTTAAAAAATCTGTCATGGGGGAAGCAAGTAAAAATGAGGTGGTCTCATCCACCAGAGAGTCGGCAGATGTTAAGAGTACCAAGGAGATTGTACAATGCTTTGTAACAGTCGTGAAATTCTTGAGCGATGTCCACCGGGTCATACACTTATTGATTACTATGCATGCTTTTAATTTTGGCAATCAACCCTTGGGCTCTTTTCTGGTGCAGCTTGTTGACAAGCATTGAATTGTCCTTAGTGGCTTTCAAAGTATTTGATGCCCTGCTAGCAATTGGCCTTTAAGTCTGGACCAAGATAGCCGAAGAGGCAGTTTAAGTTGATAAATTAAAGAAGCAATCCTGTCCTAAAGGGAGGCAATCTCCTGAGCAGCCAATTTCTTAGCAGTGGAGGCTTTACTTAACAACGTGCCTCTAATGGTAGCCTTATGGGCTTCCCACAGGACACCTGGCACAATTTCATCTGAAGCATTAACTTTAAATTAGTCCGTGAATGCCTTTTCAGTCTCGTGACGTCTGAGCCAATAAGAGAGTCATGAAAACGCCACAGACAAGATCGTGGGGCTAGTTTAATCAGGTCCAAAATGGTATAAACGCCTGTGTGATTTGTCTACTTAAGCAGAGAGATCCAGGCATCAGGTACTGTTTGTGTAAGAGAGTGAGAGACAAAGATCATGTCAACACGAGAGTGTCACAACCAGCACTCACCTGAGCCTGCGTGACGTGTGAGACAAAGGGTTAAATCAGAAACAACCAACTGGTCTGTTTAAAATTAAATCCTTCCCTATCTATACCACACACTAGCTTTGCCTTACCAATTATGCCACCACCAAGGTTTTTGTGAAGAGCTGAAATTGCATCATTTCCAAGTCTAAAGAATACTACATCCTGAGGATAAACATTGGATGTAATATCTCAGACGTTGTGGTGCCATCTAGGACCAGGGGGCTGGGTTAGCCTCTGCCAACATGTGTCAGGATCTGTATAAAAAAAGCCCTGTTTGACCATGTTATGTTGTATTCTATCTGTACCTCTGGAAGATCACCGAGTAACGCCAACTAGTGTGTAAAAGGACTCTTGAGCAATAAAATATCACTGCTTGAAGATTCTACTTATGGCCTATTACCTGCTGTATCCAGTGCTAGAAAAAAGAAAGAAAAAAGAAAGGGGGGGGGGGGACAGACTAGGGTGGTACATAGGGAAGACTGTGCACTCCAATTAAAATATCATGATCTCTCAGGACCCGGGGTTCGGGAGGAGCCTACATTCAGTTGCACAAACTAGAGCTGAGTGAGAATATTCAGACACAGTTCTTCAGAGAGCCTGCAAATCAATATAAGCAGTGCAGCAATCTGCAATGCAGGTATTTCTCGAAATTTAAGACTATAGGAGATCCAGGTCTTGATATGTATAAAAGTGAATGGATTATAGAACATCAAAAGTGTGTTGGGGTTCAGTGGCAAGTAGTGTGGTTACAGTTCAGTGTCAGTCACTAGAGGGCAGCAGATCCTCATACAGTAGATGCAGATAGCGATTAGGTAGTTGCTGCTAATATAGAACACTGTTTTGAACCACTATGGACGTGGCACTTCTGCTGTGGTTCTGGAGGGCAGAAAACAGGAGTAATGATGGTAGAGTCAGGATGGCGGACCACCAAGGTGTACGGCAACAGCAATCTGAGCGTACGCGAGTTAGAAGTCCATGATGAAGGGCCGATTAGCTGGTGATGCTGCAGGTGTCCGTTTTACCTTTTCCTCCACCTCCTCTCAGATAACCTCCTTGGGAGCAGATAGACGGACGTGATGCTACGATAGTAGAGGATGGTGTGGAGGTGGTGACACGTGGAGTGATGATAGGACTGTTCAGCCATGCCATGGTGCAGGATAAGAGACACGAGGCACATATGCAGAGGGGCTGAGTATGCAGGTGAATAATGAGCATCTGTATGCTCCGGGCATTTGAGGTTCCCCGTCAAGGCCAGTCAGGAGGTGGTTAGAAGATAGGACCGGGGGACAATAGGCGTGGTGGCGTTAATGGCCGCCGTTTAGTCTGTGAACTCCCCTCGATGCAACGTGCTGGTCAGACTTCTGTGTCCGTCACTGGAGTTGAGGTCAGATGTGCAGGACCAGAGCGGAGACTCCCTATACCCTCGAGAGAATGAAATACAGACCTCAGACTACTCGGGGTTACTATGTCTCTGATCAGCCAAGCTGTAACGGTTTCATAGTGCAGAAAACCACTTGCTTGGGGTATAGGGGACCCCCACAGCTTCGGCTAGCAGGCCACGCTTCCCCCTTATAGTTATTTTAATTAAAAATTAGCAACTTTACTTTGATGCCTTTCAGGAATTTGTTGTTCTACTTTGGGTTTTCTCTGTGTAATTGTTGCCTATATATACACACACTGATCAGCCACAACCTAAAAACGACCTGCCTAATATTGTGCAATCCCCCTCGAGCATGGACTCCATAGGACCTCTGAAGGTGTCCTGTGGTATCCGACAGTAATATGTTTGCAGCAGATCCTCCATGGTTTGGACTTGTTTCAGCACATCCAACAGATGCACGATTGGATTCAGAACCGGGGAATTTGGAGGCCAAGTCAGCACCCTGAACACCTTTTTACATTCCTCAAACCATTCCTGAAATTTTTTTGCAGTGTGACAGGGCACATTATACTGCTGAAAGAGGCCACTGCCATCAGGGAATACCATTACCAGAAAGGGGTGTACTTGGTCTGCAACAATGTTTAAGTAGGTGGTACATGTCCAAGTAACATCCACATGAAAGCAAGGACCCAAGGTTTCCCAGCAGAACATTGCCCAGAGCATCAAACTGCCTCTGCCGGCTTGCCTTTGTCCTATACTGCTTCCTGGTGCCATCTCTTCCCCAGGTCATTGACACACACGCACCCGACCATCCACAGGATGAAAAAAGAAAATGCGATTCATCAGACTAGGCCCCCTTCTTCTATTAATCCATTGTCCAGTTCTGGTGCTCACGCGCTCATTGTAAGCGATTTCGGCACAACAGGAGTCAGCACAGGCGCTCTGACTGGTCTGCATCTACGCAGCAAGCTGCTCTGCGGTGCACTACATGTTCGACACTTTTCTACCATAGCCAGCATTAACTTTTTCAGCAATTTATGCTACAGTAGCTCTTCTGTGGGATTGGACCACATGGTCTAGCCTTCGCCCACCACCCAACCACATCACTGAGCTTTGGACGTCCATGGCCCGGTTGCTGGTTCACCGTTTGTCCTTCCTTGGAGCACTTTTGGTAGGTACTAACCACTGCATACTGGGAACACCCCACAAGACCTGCTGTTTTAGAAATGTTCCGATCCAGTCTAGCAACCACAAATTGGTCCTTTGCAAAGTCGCTCAGATCTTCATACTTGCCCATTTTTCCTGGTTCCAACACTTCAACTTCAAGAACTGACTGTTCATTTGCTGCTTAATATATCCCACCCCTTGACAGGTGCCGGTGTAACAAGATAATAAATGATATTCACTTCACTTGTCAGTGGTACGCAATGGTTTAAAATATGCATTAAATGGAATAAAAAAACAAAACAAAAAATTCAGATGCACAAAGTTTTAATGTGGCATCGAATATCACACACATAATATACATTGCAAAAGAAAACAAAGATGTATTGAAAGTGACAAATGTGTCCTTTAGGCCCAAGTTTCAAACGGTGTCCAAAATTCTCATCTAACAAACATTTAAAATACGGTTTTCACATTCTAGGTTTTGAAGAAATGAAACCAGCAGATAAGCTGAAAATGAAAAACAGAGGCAAATATGCCTAAATATTTCTGGCTATGTAGGAGCTCCTTTTAAGAAAGTGTATCAGGCATTTGCTTCAACACTTACGGTGCAGTAAAAATAAAAAATCCTCTGTTGTCTCGATTGTCTGTGTCTATATTTTCTAACATGAAATCAACCACTGCACTTATCTCACAGAAAGTATATTTACAAGGAAGGAACACGTCTGTAGCACAGATCTTACCTACAGAAACACTGAATATTTACCCCTCACTTATGTTGATCTTGGCCTTAATTTTAGTAGCAATTATTTCAAAACCTTCAAAATACATTTCGGCTATTATACAGCGACTTTAAATGACTTCCAACCCCCACTTCCCCCCACAAAATAAAAAAAAGTTACTACTATTCAACATCACGAAGGAGAAACAAGAACAAAAGAACCCCAAGTAGCACGCGTTAGTAGTAAGCAGGCGTTTAGAGGGCTCTTCTTAAATTACCATTTCATCTGTAAGGGATTAATAATGGTGGAACTTCACTGGTTTGGTTGTTCGTTTAGAAATACTTAAAATAGCTCAATTTAAAATTCACTTTCATAGCCCAAAAAATGCTCCTGTAAATGAAGGTATGAAAAAAGAAACAATATTGCCAAACATGTGAGCTAGAGTTATGTTTTTTCCTATGAAATTATAATTTTCAATGTCTAATTTACTTAAAAAATTTTAACGTAAACATTACAAACTACAAAACTGATAACATTAGCAATACCATCCTGTACTCTGCTCATTACCAAATTTCATTGATGCCTACTGAAAAAGAACATCTCAGGGTACAGGTAGTTCTGGAATACAAAACCAGTTTATTATTGGTTATTTAAAATCCATTTGACAAGTACGTCAGATCTTCTTTGGACGTCGTAGAGCTTCAAGAGCTTGCTCACGCTCTTTCAGAACTTCTTTCAGTCGCTGAATCTTTTCATCCTTGGTAGTTTCATCAACATAAACCGATGAGAGCGGCTCAAAGTGAAATCTCTGACTTGGCAGAGAAACTTCACTAAAATGTCCTGTGATATCTTGACCAAGATGGAAATCGACATGGTCTGAATGACTGGTAGAAGTTTCTGTACTGTAATATGAACGCACAGGTGCGGTGCTGATTCTCCTCTGAAGACTGGTGGCCTCCATACCTCCATCAGGAGGAGATGTTTGTAACAATGGAGAAGTAATGGAATTTAAACTAGTCCCATCTACACTCATTCTCTTTGAGTGTTTGGTTTCTGTACTTGTTGACTTTCTTTTCATCTGATGCTGTTGCGTTTCGACAGAGTCCTACATAAAAACATAGGCAATAAGTTACTCAGTAAGGATACCCCAGTATATGTAAAACTGGGAGTATGTAGCAGGTAAAACATAACAAACATTTCTCTACATCATAGATTAAATAAATGTGCCATTTATCATGATAAAAAAAAAACCATAAAAACATTTGCTTGGCACGCAGACATAATGTTTGAACAAAGCATGTCCAAGACAATAATACTTGTGTCACTTTCAAGGAACAAAGTTCAGATAATTACAAGTAATGCCCAAGATAAACTGCACCATTTACAAATGACAGTCAGGTAATGATCCATCACAGTACTAATTGTACATAAACCATTGGTAACTTGAGAGATTAACTTATCAGTGCGTGTGAATACTGTGTATAAAGAGTTGCTAGTAACTCAATAAGAGTGTTCCTGGCCACCAAACTAGACCATTAGGCTGCATTGACCACTGTGATTGCTTCCTATGTCATCTGTAGGGAAGAACTGAATCTAGAACTGTATTTGGGACTCTACTGAATACTAAAGGGCTTGTTCAGAGTGGGATGCAAATCAGGAGTAACTTCCTCTTAAAAAGAGAGCAGCAAAAACTAGAGTATCTCCGCAGTTATGCGGAGCTGTAGGCATCTCAAAATGCGCCGGTCTCTGCATCAGCAGCATTAACACCTGGTTTACAATAAGTCATCATCTTCAGCCCTATAGCAGGTGCAAGAGGTACTCCTCCTAATAGGTGTATCCGTCTCAGCAGGCCTGCATGAGCCGCATGTGTGTGAACACACCTTTAGTGTATGCGGCCTGCGTTTGTACGCTATTCACCTTCACAGTTCTGCCTCTCCAGGCACAGACAGGCATAAGAGCATATCATCATCAGGTATTTATACCTGATGATGAGCGCTACTAATTCCACAGCACTGTACAGAGAACTCACGCACATCAGTCCCTGCCCCATTGGAGCTTAGTCTAAATTCCCTAACACACACACACACACAGACAGACTAGGGTCAATTTGATAGCAGCCAATTAACCTACCAGTATGTTTTTGGATGTAGGAGGAAACCGGAGCACCTGGAGGAAACCCACGCAAACACGGGGAGAACATACAAACTCCACACAGATAAGGCCATGGTCGGGAGTCGAACTCAAGACCCCAGTGCTGTGAGGCAGAAGTGCTAACCACTGAGCCACCGTGCTGCCCTTATTCATACATCCCACTTTCTGCACATGTGTACAGTGATTTCATGCCAGATACGCTATGCATACTGGCGCATGCCCTAATTTGCATCAGCTCATAATATTCGGCAAGCCGGAGTTAAGTCCTCATTTCCCTGCACAGGGTATAAAGCTACATTTACAGATAAGACTTGTCATGTGGGTTTCTCCTACTTAACTTTTAAGAAGCATGTGCCCTAATCTTTTCTAAAGCATGAATTATTTGTATACCCAATGACCAGGACACAAGACACATGTAAACAACATATTGAAAATACGTCGTAATAGCTGCACTGTCACCTAAATATAATGAACCTCTGAGATCCAGGAAAATGGATGCATGCAGTGACTCTTCTCAAAACCGGATGGACACAGGGGCCGTGTAGGGGGAGGAGAGCTATATGAGCTGGGTGGACCAATAGATTGTGGCTTCTTATTGGTCCACCACCATTTTGATGGAGCAGGGATCTGATTAGGAAAAGCAGCAGCTTCTTACAATTAGGTGGTAGTGCTGCTTTAAGAGAAAATGATCAGCAATAGATGTTTATTATGTTGTGCAAATTAAACTTTGCAATTTATCTAGTTTACAGCATTGCCTTTCAGCAAAATATTTATATCATTGTTCAGGACACAACCTGCTGTACTTTCTGCATTGAATTCAGCTGTAACCAAAGATAAAGGCAACAGAATAAACTCCCGGATGACTAATGTATTAGTAAGGGATGCACAAGTCATTAAATTAATCTGAAGGTGTGTATCTCCATTTAGTTCCTAAAAGGGCAACTATTTACACCCTTAGACAGGAATTGCCCATAGAGGACATAAAGCAGTGACATTGTGTAGGCAGCAACTAATTAAACCTGTAGAAGAGAATAAGGACAGACTATTCAACACAAGTCACCACCAGGTCTACCTCCACGATCCTCCCAGCAGCTCCAAGACGTCCTCTGGAGTTTCCGGTATTATCTGCCTGGAGAAGAGGAATCCTCTTTAAGATGATCTTTTCTTTTTTGACTAAACCGAATTTCAATCTCCAGCTCCTATCATCCATCATACTCGCTGCTGACAAGTTAGCGGCAGTCATGATAGGCGTCGCCTTCGCTGCGGCTGACACCTTTAGGAGTAAGTGACACGTTTAGAATATATATTTCAATGACAATACTGTAATGAAAGACACACGTTTTTGCGATATGAAAATATGGTCAATACAATCCCAACATGAATGATTTTTTTTAGTGCATTACATCTAGTTTTTGTTACTTTAAACACTTTAAATATAGACTTAGGATATTTTCTATTAAACTTCCTTTTTCCTCAGTCACACTATAAGTAGTTAATTACAGAAAATTGCCCATCCAGTAGGATATTGGCTTATTCATGTAAAATTATAATTACACATTAAGTTTTCTACTTTAAATCTTATATTCCCATCATGCACTGCATTAAGCAGGATCCCAGCACTCCTATAACCGAAGCCTATTTTGATTACCTGCTGCACGCTCTGGTTTGCCTGCAACAGGAGACCCCCGACCTAGCGACTGACAAAGCTGGCTGCCCAGTGTGCCCGTGACCCAATAATGTACACAAATTACACAAGATTACTTAAACGAAGCCAATACACACTTGACCGTTTTTATCCAATGAACAGTAAGTATTTACCAATAGGAAATTAAGTTATGAAACTACAGAAACAGCTGTATATTACAATGGGTTAGTTATAAGTCCCTGACGGAAAATAGATGTGACTCCTACCACTATTAACACTCATCATCCACAAACACATCAGCAAAATCTGCCCCCTTCTCCCTTACTCTCATTTCTGTCCTAAGCCCACACAACATAGCAGACACAGAATGCACCCCAGGTTTGGTAGAAAAGGTTACTGTCGTAATAATGGTGGCATGTGGACAGCAGTTAGAGATGGTTGCACATAAGCTTGGCACTAGGCACTATGCCGGCGGTTCCCAAACTGTGCGCCGCGGCTCAGCCCTAGAAAAAAGAAAGTAAACAGAAACTTACCAATCCACCGGGCGCCGGGACCCAGCAGACTCCTCTCTCCCGCAGCTGTCACTGAATGACGTCAGTAACAAGCTGCGGGAGAGAGGAGGCTGCTGGGTCCCGGCGCTCGGCAAGTTTCTGTTTACTTTCTTTTTTCTAGGGCTGGCGCGGGGCAGAGTGAGGGGGGCAGCGGAGGGGGGACAGCGTGACAGAGGAGGGGGGACAGCGTGACAGAGGAGGGGGGACAGCGTGACAGAGGAGGGGGGACAGCGTGACAGAGGAGGGGGGACAGCGTGACAGAGGAGGGGGGACAGCGTGACAGAGGAGGGGGGACAGCGTGACAGAGGAGGGGGGACAGCGTGACAGAGGAGGGGGGACAGCGTGACAGAGGAGGGGGGACAGCGTGACAGAGGAGGGGGGACAGCGTGACAGAGGAGGGGGGACAGCGTGACAGAGGAGGGGGGACAGCGTGACAGAGGAGGGGGGACAGCGTGACAGAGGAGGGGGGACAGCGTGACAGAGGAGGGGGGACAGCGTGACAGAGGAGGGGGGACAGCGTGACAGAGGAGGGGGGACAGCGTGACAGAGGAGGGGGGACAGCGTGACAGAGGAGGGGGACAGCGTGACAGAGGGGGCAGTGTGCCTGGATGCAGATGGGGCAGAGTGTCTGGATGCATAGGGGGCATTTTTGCATACAACTAAATAAGTATTTC
Source organism: Mixophyes fleayi (assembly GCF_038048845.1). Taxonomy (NCBI): domain Eukaryota; kingdom Metazoa; phylum Chordata; class Amphibia; order Anura; family Limnodynastidae; genus Mixophyes; species Mixophyes fleayi. The sequence continues at coordinate 7,061,976 of NC_134403.1, forward strand.
TGTCGTGACCTAAATACTTATTACAATTTTTTGACCCAACTACTTCTAAAACAGGACTGCTCAGTAATTATTTTGGAGGGGTGCCTTGAAAAAATTTGGAGACTCTAAGGGTGCCGCGAACTGCAAAAGTTTGGGAACCACTGCACTATGCCGTACCTCTCACTGTATCTAATTCTCAGAAACAAAGCTTGGAATGTGTGTAAACTGTTGGTAAATGACACAGTAGCAATGAGAAGTAGTCATCACAACTTAAACAAGGCTGGTACTAGGATCTACTGAATCTCCATCTCTATTCAGCTGCTGAACCCACTGAACGGTCATTGCTGTTGTCACATATTTAACAGACTTGCTCACAGCAACATAAATGGCGATTGCTGCTTCTGTGAAGAAAACCCTGTAGATATTTCCGCTGTGATAGTTGCCATCACTAAAATTATGGTTTGAGAATCTGAAGAGGTGAAAGTGACCGCGCCTTTGATGAGCGAACACATTTAATGAATAGTGTAAAAACGTACCTGCTCATTTTTCTTGACAGAGCCATATTCTGGTCTCACTTTATCAGCAGAATTTACTTTGGTGGAACTGGCTGTACTTGGCGGGCCGTACTCGTTGACTTGAGGTTTCACAGTTACTCCACTTCTAGCAACTTTATCAATATAAGAGACACTGGGGTCATTTCTATTAGTTGGAAGGGAAATAGAAGTCCTGTTGGACTTTACAGCACTACACACATTAGGATGGGTTGATGTTTCGTTGGCAGGGCTCGACGGCTGATTGCCGGTAGGAGGAGAGGATTTATTTTTGGACAGTACGACTTCAACCACTTTATTGGATAGATCTTTTATCTGCTCCGCCTCAGTTGCAGATTTATCCGGAGATGCGTATAGTGGAGATTCTTGCTTTTTAGTATCCGGGTCAATCAGCTCTGTTCCCCTCTTTGTTAGAAAGAAAATTTTATTGTTGCACATTACAAGAGCATTGTCTTTTATTTGCATAACTTTTGAACTATCGGAACTAGTCAGATTAATTTCCTCCGTCTTTGTTCCCGACAACATTTGTAATATCTTCGAAGCAGTATCGTTGGATGAGCTAACTGGAACGAGACAAGCAGCAGACTCTTTGTTTTCTTGCACAATCCATTTCATTGGTCCTTTCGGGGAGTCCATTCTACTGGTTAGTGGAGTTTGACTAGGAGTTGGAACAAATGGTAAAGATTTTGTCATGGGTGTCATATTTGAGATATTAGGCTTGGGACAAAGTGGGATCACCTGGTTACCTAGCGTTTTCACAGTATTCACTGGAGATACATAAATAACAGAAGGGCTCTTTGTTATATCATTGTAGCTAGTCTGGGGTAGTATCTTCTGTTGAATGGAAAGGGGCAAGGAAGAAGCAGGGACAGATTTCACTTCCGCGTGGGCGGGTATTTGGAGACGATGTCCTGTAGGTAACATCTGCGTTGGTCTTACAGGAATGGGCGTAGATTTTGTATTCATCATTATGAATGTTGGCTTTCCTGATGGAGAGTTTGTTGGGAAATCCTGATTAGTTGAAAACGTATTCTCAATCCGGATGGTTTTTGGAGTATTGGCAAGATCTCTCTGTGTTGCGATAATGTAGTTTCCGACACCAGGCTGTCTCAACAATGGCACACTCACCGGACAAGGTAGAGAGAGATTTGGAACGGACGATGGTGCAGAAAACCTGACAGCCTGTGGAACATTCAGTGCTGAGACACCGGGTATTACAGGAGATGGAACCACAGGTGTTAGGTTATCCTTTGACTTTAAAATGGGGATAAGTTTCAGGACATTGGATCCCTCTAGTCCAGTGGCTTGAACTACTTGATATAAGCACCCTGTAAGGCTGAAAGAGAAACAAAAGGCAGCATTTCAAGAGTATGGTCATATTATTCTGTGCATGCCTGATGGAAAGGGAGTACATAATTTGGATGCATTTATTAGGATTATGTCGCTGTGGTGTTAGCACTTATTGCATGTTGACCATCAGTTTCCAAATGGATGTCAATATAGAACGTATATTATATATACTGTATACATTATATATTGTCTATACAAATACCACGTCTCTAGGTTATTGGATATAATTGGAAAATACGTACAATTCTACCTATGCTATAACTATATAAAAGATTCATCTATCTATATATTAGCAATAACAAATCTTTTGTATGAAAATGGGATCACAACGCATATCTCTCCCCACCACATAAATCAGGCTGCTTATATTGACTGAACATAAAATATATTTTATTAAAATTTCTGAACAAGGTAACTTTGTTGCATACTTACTTTCATATAGATTTAACCAATTATGCATTTACTAAATTATAAAAAGGTTCTTTTTTTTTTTTATCAGAAACTTTTTACCTCTGCATACCAGCTTTTTTATAAATTACATTACCTAATGCTTTCCTATAAATATATTCACAATTACTCTACTTTCTATGGTAAATCTAAGAAATAGGATTAATTACAGACAGATATGACACTTCTTTAAATCAGCACATCTACAAAAATATGGCTAATAGACTACAAAATATTTAAGCATAAAAAAAAACCGCTGCCAGTTGAAAATATAGAATACAGTCTTATGCACACGCTGAATCATTCAGTAGGTACTTCTGTTGTCGTATTTTACATTCTTCTATCTAGACTACAAACCTTAGGGTAATTAAATCCGTGCAATACATGATTTCCTTAAGGTTCGAATAGTAGAATATATGTGAACTATGACAACAGGATGGGATAATTATATAGCAGAGTAGGGGTAAATAGTGTAGGGGGCCACAGCAGCATGGGGTAAATAGTGTAGGGGGCCACAGCAGCATGGGGTAATTAGTGTAGGGGGCGACAGCAACATTGGGTAATTAGTGTAGGGGGCGACAACAGCACGGGGTAATTAGTGTAGGGGGCGACAACAGCACGGGGTAATTAGTGTAGGGGGCGACAACAGCACGGGGTAATTAATGTAGGGGGCGACAACAGCACGGGGTAATTAGTGTAGGGGGCGACAACAGCACGGGGTAATTAGTGTAGGGGGCGACAACAGCACGGGGTAATTAGTGTAGGGGGCGACAGCAGCATGGGGTAATTAGTATAGGGGGCGACAGCAGCACGGGGTAATTAAATGGCAGCATGGGGTAATTATAGTGGCATAATGTTTGGACAGAAAAAGTCCTTCAAATGCCAAGAGTAGTAATTCGATTTCTCAAAAAAATACAGTGACCACTTCTATCAAGAAACTGATCCCTTACACTGATCAGCCACATTAAAAGCACCTGCCTACAATTGTGTAGGTCCCCCTCATGCCACCAAAACAGCTCTGACCCGTCGAGTCATGGACTCTACAAGACCTCTGAAGGTGTCCTGTGGTATCTGGCACCAAGAAGTTAGCAGCAGATCCTATAAGTCCTGTAAGTTGCGAGGTGGGGCCTCCATGGCTCATCATCTGCTATTTATATAGCGCCACTAATTCTGCAGCGCTGTATAGAGAACTCACTCACATCAGTCCCTGTCCCATTGGAGTTTACAGTCTAAATTCCCTAAACACACACGCACAGTTCGAGAGATACTAGGATCAATTTAATAGCGGCCAATTAACCTTTTTGTGGAGTGTATGAGGAAACCAGACCACCCAGGGAAACCCACGCAAACACAGGAGAACACACAAACTCCACATAGATAAAGCCATGTTCAGTAATCGAACTCATGACCCCAGTGCTGTGAGGCAGAAGTGCTAGCAATTAAGCCACCGTGCTGCCAATGGCTCGAACTTATTTTTCCAGCACCCACAGATGCTCAATCAGATTGAGATCTCAGGAATTTGGGGGCCACGTCAACACCTTGAACACTTTACCATATTTCTCAAACCCCTAAAGGTGTGTACTTGTTCTGCAACAATGGTTAGGTCGCTGGTACTTGTCAAAGTAACATCCATGTGAATGCCAGGACTCAAGATTTTCCAGCCACCTTCTTCCATGGCACCATGGGCCAGTTCTTGCACTCAAGTGCACATCAAAGGCGCTTTTGGACACTCCGAGGCTATGCAGCAAGCTACGATGCACTGTGTGTTCTGTGGGATTAGACTAGACAGGCTGAACTTCACTCCCCAAGTGCACGGATGAGTCTTGGGCACCCAGGACCCTGTCGTCGGTTGTCCTTCTTTGGGCAACCTTTGGTAGGTACTAACCACTGCATACTGGGAACACCCCACATGACCAGCCGTTTTGGAGATGCTCTGACCCAGTTGTCTAGCCATCACAATTTGGCCCTTGTCAAAGTTGCTCAGATCCTTACAATTGTCCATATTTCCTGTTCTGATTCTGAACACTTTCTAAATTGCATACTGAGATCACCGAGGCAGTAAATACTGGTAAATAAGTAATTTCTAGAATAAACAATGAGGATAACAAATAGTTATAATTTGTGACAGGATGGACCTCCTATATCACCGTCTGTTGCGTTGCTGGGCACCGTCTGGGCTTGCCTTCGTCCTCCCTTTCTCCAAAATACGCCCCCTAACCGTAGTAGGAGGGGCTTTTGCTGCTGGCACCACTAGGCTTCTAAGCGGCACCTAGAACCAGGGTAACTCTCGCTGCAAGTGTACCCCCGACCTCTTGCCTTCAGAGTTCAGGTTTGCTGTAGATGGTTCCCCCTGGCCTATCACACTGGCCAGAGCTGCAGGGTAGGGGGCAGAGCGTTAGTACTTCATGCAGGGTTCCAACCGCAGTACAGCCGGATAATGAATTAGATTGGTCTAATCTACAGGTCAAAGGAATTACAGCAGGTAAGTAGGCGTCATAGCAGGTTCCTTGAAGGGTAATGTTTATTAGCTCAAGTGTCCTAATAAGGACAGTTACATACACTAATTTAAGGTACTAGTGATTACCAGATGTACAGATTATATAATGCTACATGCTCAAAACAGAGCTCCTTTCTATACAGATTCTGACAACTCCTGGCAGGGGGTAAAACCAGCCCCCTGATCCGACCAGGCACCAAAGCGTCTGATATCACATCAGATGATTTAACATCAGGATGTGATATTTCTCTAGACGTGGCGTTAACGCAATTTAATTTCAAATTCACAGCAATCTACGATATCCTAAATTACTTGTATCCTGAGTCTACATTGTTCAGACAGGCTCCTGTCTCATTAACAAGATACGACAACAGGTAATGACCTCCTGCTGGGCTTACAGGGTAAAGCACGTATTTGTCACTTCTGTGATGAAAAGACTTACTTAGCATTTCCTGCTATCAGCAAAACAAACTTCCTCTAACCTGGCATAATACATTAGAAATCAATACATTTCCTATACCAAAATACACACAATATAAAAAAAAAAATCAGTACATTTCTAATACACAGTATAAAAAATCAGTACATTAGCAATGACAAAAATTGTCACATGGAACTAATTTAAATATATTTATAGAATAAGTTATTTATAAGCAACCTAGCCACAAAATTCATAGGGGAAAATAGACAAATGTAAATAGTAAATCCCTACTAATATAAGCACCATTGTAATAAATGTGCAGTAACTTGTGTAACAGCAGCAAGGGGTATCTTGTCCTCCCAATACCTGGCTGATCTTCCCACAATTTCCTTTGGATTCATGAATCACCCCCACCCCACCCCCCAAAGCACAGAGTGATGGCGTGAGAGCGCTACTATATGGCCAATCAGTGTTATGACGCTGGGGGAGGGGCTATAACTTTACATTAGAGACAATGTTGGAGACTGAAGAGATCAGTCACAGCGAATCCCATCTATTGTCCATGCGTCAGGAAGACAGCAACCCACCTGTAACTGAAGAGAAGTTATTTACATCTGTCATTTGTGTGTGTCATGATCCCCTCAGTGCAGCCTTCCATAATATGTCAGTGCTCTATACCACATGATAATTATGTTATTTGCGGTGAGGAAATTTGCTGATATCAGTAGGGATTAATCACAAAAAGGGTACCCACACAGATTTGAGGCTGCACCTGTTCGCAAGGGGGCAAAAGAACCCAACCACCTGGAAGACAGAGCCCTGGAGATGGAGTGCCCTTTTACATCAGTACAAGTCACGGCCTCTGGTGTAGGGAGCCCCCTAGAGGCACAGCCTGGAGTACTCGCCATGTGTTGGGGGACACTGCCGGGAAGCATTATGAGCCTTTACAGAGAGACATTAAAATCCCCAGTCTCTGGCACAGGGTGTTACCTAGAGGCACAGGCTGGGATACTCATCATGTGTTGGGGGCACTGCCAGGGGGCATTATGTCTCTTTACATAGAGACAGTAAAATTCCCAGTCTTCAGTGCAGGGTGCCTCCTAGAGGCACAGGCTGGGATACTCACCATGTGTTGGGGGCTCTGCCAGGAGGCATTATGTCCCTTTACATAGAGACAGTAAAATCCCCAGTCTCTGGCGCAGGGTGCCCCCTAGAGGCAGAGGCTGGGATACTCACCATGTGTTGGGGGCACTGCCAGGAGGCATTATGTCCCTTTACATAGAGACAGTAAAATTCCCAGTCTCTAGTGCAGGGTGCCCCCTAGCGACACAGGCTGGGATACTCACCATGTGTTGGGGGCTCTGCCAGGAGGCATTATGTCCCTTTACATAGAGACAGTAAAATCCCCAGTCTCTGGCGCAGGGTGCCACCTAGAGGCACAGGCTGGGATACTCATCATGTGTTGGGGGGCACTGCCAGAAGGCATTATGTCTCTTTACATAGAAACAATAAAATCCCCAGTCTCTGGTGCAGGGTGCCCCCTAGAGGCACAAGCTGGGATACTCATCATGTGTTGGGGGGCACTGCCAGAAGGCATTATGTCCCTTTACATAGAAACAATAAAATCCCCAGTCTCTGGTGCAGGGTGCCCCTTAGAGGCACAAGCTGGGATACTCATCATGTGTTGGGGGCACTGCCAGAAGGCATTATGTCCCTTTACATAGAAACAATAAAATCCCCAGTCTATGGTGCAGGGTGCCCCCTAGAGGCACAAGCTGGGATACTCACCATGTGTTGGGGGCACTGCCAGGGGGCATTATGTCTCTTTACATAGAGACAGTAAAATTCCCAGTCTTCAGTGCAGGGTGCCTCCTAGAGGCACAGGCTGGGATACTCACCATGTGTTGGGGGCTCTGCCAGGAGGCATTATGTCCCTTTACATAGAGACAGTAAAATTCCCAGTCTCTAGTGCAGGGTGCCCCCTAGAGGCAGAGGCTGGGATACTCACCATGTGTTGGGGGCACTGCCAGGAGGCATTATGTCCCTTTACATAGAGACAGTAAAATTCCCAGTCTCTAGTGCAGGGTGCCTCCTAGAGGCACAGGCTGGGATACTCATCATGTGTTGGGGGCTCTGCCAGGAGGCATTATGTCCCTTTACATAGAGACAGTAAAATCCCCAGTCTCTGGCGCAGGGTGCCACCTAGAGGCACAGGCTGGGATACTCATCATGTGTTGGGGGGCACTGCCAGAAGGCATTATGTCTCTTTACATAGAAACAATAAAATCCCCAGTCTCTGGTGCAGGGTGCCCCCTAGAGGCACAAGCTGGGATACTCATCATGTGTTGGGGGGCACTGCCAGAAGGCATTATGTCCCTTTACATAGAAACAATAAAATCCCCAGTCTATGGTGCAGGGTGCCCCCTAGAGGCACAAGCTGGGATACTCACCATGTGTTGGGGGCACTGCCAGAAGGCATTATGTCCCTTTACATAGAGACAGTAAAATTCCCAGTCTCTAGTGCAGGGTGCCTCCTAGAGGCACAGGCTGGGATACTCATCATGTGTTGGGGGCACTGCCAGGAGGCATTATGTCCCTTTACATAGAGACAGTAAAATTCCCAGTCTCTAGTGCAGGGTGCCCCCTAGCGGCACAGGCTGGGATACTCATCATGTGTTGGGGGCTCTGCCAGGAGGCATTATGTCCCTTTACATAGAGACAGTAAAATTCCCAGTCTCTAGTGCAGGGTGCCTCCTAGAGGCACAGGCTGGGATACTCATCATGTGTTGGGGGCTCTGCCAGGAGGCATTATGTCCCTTTACATAGAGACAGTAAAATCCCCAGTCTCTGGTGCAGGGTGCCCCCTAGAGGCACAAGCTGGGATACTCATCATGTGTTGGGGGGCACTGCCAGAAGGCATTATGTCTCTTTACATAGAAACAATTAAATCCCCAGTCTCTGGTGCAGGGTGCCCCCTGGAGGCACAAGCTGGGATACTCATCATGTGTTGGGGGGCACTGCCAGAAGGCATTATGTCTCTTTACATAGAAACAATTAAATCCCCAGTCTCTGGTGCAGGGTGCCCCCTAGAGGCACAAGCTGGGATACTCATCATGTGTTGGGGGCTCTGCCAGGAGGCATTATGTCCCTTTACATAGAAACAATAAAATCCCCAGTCTCTGGCGCAGGGTGCCACCTAGCAGAAGAGGCTGGGATACTCACCATGTGTTGGGGGGCACTGCCAGAAGGCATTATGTCTCTTTACATAGAAACAATAAAATCCCCAGTCTCTGGCGCAGGGTGCCCCCTAGAGGCACAAGCTGGGATACTCATCATGTGTTGGGGGGCACTGCCAGAAGACATTATGTCTCTTTACATAGAAACAATAAAATCCCCAGTCTCTGGTGCAGGGTGCCCCCTAGAGGCACAAGCTGGGATACTCATCATGTGTTGGGGGCACTGCCAGGAGGCATTATGTCCCTTTACATAGAAACAATAAAATCCCCAGTCTATGGTGCAGGGTGCCCCCTAGAGGCACAAGCTGGGATACTCACCATGTGTTGGGGGGCACAGGCTGGGTACTCACCATGTATTGGGGGGCACAGGCTGGGTACTCACCATGTATTGGGGGGGCACAGGCTGGGTACTCACCATGTATTGGGGGGGCACAGGCTGGGTACTCACCATGTATTGGGGGGGCACAGGCTGGGTACTCACCATGTATTGGGGGGGCACAGGCTGGGTACTCACCATGTGTTGGGGGGCACAGGCTGGGTACTCACCATGTGTTGGGGGGCACAGGCTGGGTACTCACCATGTATTGGGGGGGGCACAAGCTGGGGTACTCACCATGTATTGGGGGGGCACAGGCTGGGGTACTCACCATGTATTGGGGGGCACAGGCTGGGTACTCACCATGTATTGGGGGGGGGCACAGGCTGGGTACTCACCATGTATTGGGGGGGGCACAGGCTGGGTACTCACCATGTATTGGGGGGGGGGCACAGGCTGGGTACTCACCATGTATTGGGGGGGGCACAGGCTGGGTACTCACCATGTATTGGGGGGCACAGGCTGGGTACTCACCATGTATTGGGGGGCACAGGCTGGGTACTCACCATGTATTGGGGGGGCACAGGCTGGGTACTCACCATGTGTTGGGGGGCACAGGCTGGGTACTCACCATGTATTGGGGGGGGGGGGCACAAGCTGGGGTACTCACCATGTATTGGGGGGGCACAGGCTGGGGTACTCACCATGTATTGGGGGGCACAGGCTGGGTACTCACCATGTATTGGGGGGGGCACAGGCTGGGTACTCACCATGTATTGGGGGGGGGCACAGGCTGGGTACTCACCATGTATTGGGGGGGGGCACAGGCTGGGTACTCACCATGTATTGGGGGGGGGGGCACAGACTGGGTACTCACCATGTATTGGGGGGGGGGGCACAGGCTGGGTACTCACCATGTATTGGGGGGCACAGGCTGGGTACTCACCATGTGTTGGGGGGGGGGCACAGGCTGGGTACTCACCATGTGTTGGGGGGGGGGGCACAGGCTGGATACTCACCATGTGTTGGGTGGCACAGGCTGGGTACTCACCATGTATTGGGGGGGGCACAGGCTGGGTACTCACCATGTATTGGGGGGGGCACAGGCTGGGTACTCACCATGTGTTGGGGGGGGGCACAGGCTGGGTACTCACCATGTATTGGGGGGGGGGGGCACAGGCTGGGTACTCACCATGTATTGGGGGGGCACAGGCTGGGTACTCACCATGTGTTGGGTGGCACAGGCTGGGTACTCACCATGTATTGGGGGGGGCACAGGCTGGGTACTCACCATGTATTGGGGGGCACAGGCTGGGTCACTACAAAGTGCTGGTGGTCAGACATGGATCTCCTCTGTGATAGATCTGTACAGATGCCGCACCTCCCGCCCCGGCTACAGACCCGCCGCCATCACCCCGCCCGGGCCTCGCTGCAGGACTCGGCGCCTCCTCCGCTTCCCTCACACACAATGGCAGCCGTGAGAAACCTGACAGAACCAGTCTCTCAACGACCAGAACACCGGAAGTTCCCGCAGGACGAGGCTCCGCCTACCGGCATCCCATTGGTTGTTTGACGAACGTCGGTGACGTCACCGCCAATAGGAAGACGCGTCTTTGCGTCCTCGTCATATCCGGGGGTGTGGTGACAGCGGAGCTTCCGGTCAGCTCAGGGTTGCTTGGTTTTGGTTGGGGTGACTGTGATTCGGCTTGGGGTCAGGTCTGTGGGGGGGGGGACCTGTAGCTGGGGGTCATATGTACATGTTATAGGTGATAGTCTGTGATATAATGAGGGGAGAGGTACACAGTTACCCCAAATATCCCTCTGACCCCAGAGATGTTCTCTGTCCACCCTAGTATGAGACCCACAGTCATAATATGTATTTATATAGCGCCCACTTACCTTGAAGCGTTGTACAAATGGGAATATGCTCCGTAATATAGACAGAGTGGTAGGAGGGCACAGCTTGCAATTGCAATCTTGGGGTACACGGTTGACGCTCCTTTAGGGTGGCAGACGTTACCTCCTTCCGTTCTGGTCACGAGGGTCAGAAAGTTGGAAGGCCGCATAGCAGGGCAGCGGTGTATAGGTGCATGCGGTATTGGTTTCATTTGAATGGGGGGAGGTTTATGGGGCAGCCTAGTACTGCAATGCTCTAGGCATGCCCCATGGGAGTTGCTCCATTACGATGTAGCAATGCTGCTCTGTCTCGGTTGAAGAGGTAGCAAAGTTAGGAGGTATGAGAAAGTATCGCTCACCCCATCTAGGAGATGTGAAATCCCCCAACCTGGACAGAATATCAATACATTTTAGTGGGAAAGGCTTTTATTATGGCAAATGAGGTAACAGGAGAGAAGAGTGGGAGGAGACACATTTTTGGCAGATGGTTAATTTTGAAGAAAGACCTGGTGTCTATACCACATTAATATGTTAATAGTGAAAATTTTCACATGAATTTCATTAGCTTATCTACCAAACTGACTATAATATAAATACATATCAGCACAAGTTTAAGTTTATGGTTTATTACAACAGCAAGTAGACCAATCTGTTTCTGATAATAATAATATTTTCTGCTTAGTAGAAATCACGTTGTCTCTACTGTAGTTTGTATAAATGAGTCATCATGGACTTCACAGTGTTGATGGGATCATCTCTAAGCTCTTTAAGGTGGCCTAGTATCTGTGTTTAATCCGTGTTGGGTTGCACAACTAAGGTTTTCTCAAATTGACACTGGGTGATGTTGAACAATATTTTGTCACTTATTTCACTTGGCCAGGACTTGGTTTAATTAAATATAGCATTGCATGTACATCAAACAAATGAATAGGTAAGGCTCAGCTGAAGTGCTGAAGCACGGGTTTCAATAACCAGTATTGGCACCACTGAACTAGCGAGTACGGAGTCTAACGTGCCCCTGGTATTCACTAGGGACCCCCGCAAGGAGGTTTGGGCTTAGCTGCGCAGGTCGCGGTCCCATTAACCAGTTGCCGGTGTAGCAGTATAGAGGTCAAATGGTCCGGGTCAGAAGCCAATCAGGAGTAAACAGAGCCAAAGGGTAATCCGGAGAGTAGTCAGGTGAGCCAAAGCGCGGAAACAGAACAGGGCAACTCCAGAAGAGTGGTCAGCAAGCCGAGTCACAACAGGAATGGTGCAAGAGCAGGAGAATGGTCAGGAAAGCCGGGTCACAACAGGTATAGTAATTTAATAGTAAAGCTAGAGGCAGGAAACCTAAAACACTGGCACCCTAATGGTGCCAGAGCAGGGTTTAAATAGGAGCAGGGAGGAGGCGATGGTGTGCACAGGGGGGTGGTCAGAACACGCTGATCGCCGACAGGAAGCATTCCATTGCCTAGCAACACGACGAATCAGTGCGCCCGGCAGGCAGAGGACGTGGACGCTGCGTGCCTGTTGCTTGGCAACAGGGCGCCCCCCGCCGAGTCTGTCAGGCGGCTGTGTCTGCACTGCAGGGAGGAAGCTGGGACGGCTTATAGGTCGGCAATAGGTTTCTTAGCTGTTCAACAGGCCAGGTCCTTAAATGGGTCCTATGATGTTTCTTTGTCTCTATGGGTTCCAATAGAGAGCCCTTCAACGTAAACTGGAGTTTCAGCTAGTTTTTGAATGGTCTGGTGGTGAAGAAGGCAGGTTTCCCTCTAGGCATTGACTAGAGCCCTTGGTTCTCTGTCCTACTCTGAATTATACTTGTCGCTTTTCTCACTAATTCCTGTCTGTCCTAATGATCATTTTGTTTTGGTTAATCTAGCTTTCTCCAGTATCTCGGTACTTGTACTCCTCTACTTAATATATATTCCCTTCTTCCTTAGTAAGACTATTGGGGCAGCCCATGGCTTTCTCGGATTATTAATTCATCAGAAATCTCTTGTATTATGTCTTTGACAGTCCCATGTATAGCTAGGTGTGATCTTTCATATATATTCTATATTGGACCAGCTTGCTTAGCCCAAAGTCATGGAGGTATTGGCTAAAACATTAGGTCTATTCCTTTATCAACCATATCATATGGCTTTGAACTTCTGCTGGAGACTTTGAGGTCTCAAGGTCAATATCTCTCCACCACTCTTGATCAGGCTTTAAATGATGTGCAACTATTTGGACTGAATCGACTTTCTTTTGTCCTGCCCTATCACTGCTTAGGCAGTCATGGAGCAGTATGGCTACTGCCTGACTCTTCTTTAACTTCAAAGGCTCTGTACTAAAATTCAGGAGTCATACAAGTATCAGTCCCTTTTTAATGGTGACTAATCTTCTGACCGCAACATGTAACATTTATTTCACATTCTTGGAGGTTCTAACACATAATCTCACCTTCATTATCTCAACCTCTCTGGACTGTTGATACCCCTGCAGTACTTTTAAAGTTTGCTGTAGTACATTTTTTTTTGTCAGCCAGGCTTTTCACCCTTCCTTTTTTTCCAAAACGGCCAAAAATGTGTTTCTACCGTTTTGAAGTATGTCCATGCCAAGTATGATGGGCGGCAGTCACCTCTCATAGGACCAACTAACAATTACTTCAGAGTGTCCGATTGCTGCCACATATATCTTTACCTTAGGTATCCAATTACTGCTGATGAGGATATCTGTTCCTTTGCTTATGACCAGCTGGAACAAGTCTCTGGTGGTGGGATGAAAGCCATCCTTCTACCAATGCCTCCAAAATTGTGACTTTTGTAGCCTGGTCCCTTTAGAATCGGTGTCTATCAGGACAGGCAAGGCAAGTCCTTCTATGGTGAAGGTAATTGTAAGACTTCACTGTTAGTACCTATTTTAATGATAAGGTTAGACGTGTATGGGACTCTCAAGGGATCCAGTCCTCGATTGTTGGGATACAGCGTTTCTAGGTAACTGGTGTTTTTAGAAGCACTGCCTTTACATATGTCTACTTCTGCAAAGCTGACAGATGGCTCATCCGTTCTCATATTTATCAGTTGGTCTACCAATAGGAGGGGTTTTTATTTCTTGTGAAGTGAAGATACTGTAAAGCCTCTGGTCTTCGTTCTTCATTCATAAGTTTAAGTCACTGAAACATCTTATTCATTTATTTAGTGAGATTTTCTCAAGCTCTTCTACTATGAAAGTGTCAGGATTCACGAGGATAGTGCTCCTGGGTATCATGCAACTGATACACTACAACTGAAGAGAATAACAGGGTTTGCAACAGTGTTGTAACAGACATTGGACTCAGAAAACAGGCACGATCTGTAGTACCAAGAAAAAATGTTCTGACACCCTAGTGTTGTCCAGAACAAGTTTTCACGGTGTGGGGAGGAGGTTCATTTGGTCATGTGACTGATACTACAAAGGAAGCCGTTATCGCCGGAGACTAAATAATACCGCACAAAACCAAAGAAAAACGCATTAAACCAAGGTTAGTCCTGTTCGTGACATTACCCCTCTTTTAAAGGTGGGCTCAAAACACGCAAATAATGGTTTTAGTGGAAACTTGAGATGGAAGTCTTATAAAGAGCGAGGGCCATGAACATCCTTGGTGTTTACCCAACAACATTCTTCAAGGCCAAATTCTTTCCAATCAATAAGAAATTAGGAGTCACCGTTTGGAGATGCGAGAGACCAAAATTTGTTTAATCTCAAATACATCAGGTTGATTTGCATCTACAGAGAAGGTTGGATTACACAGAAGAATACTGGATGATTGTTAGGTGTTTTAGAAGCAAGACATGAAAACATTAGGAATGCGAAAAGTCGAAGAAAGTTGTAATCTGAAGGCCACTGGATCAATAACTTGTAAAAATTTAAAAGGTCCGCTATATCTTTGAACGAACTTTATGCTTCAGATACATAGTCGAATGTTCCGAGTGGGCAACCATACCTCCAGGTTGTAAATTGGAAAATGATCAACGTTTCTTGTCAGAATAAAATTTAGAATGAGCAAAAGATTTAGGAAGGATCATTTTGACTGCAGACCAAATTCTGGATAACCTGTGAAAAATTACATAAACAGCAGGTACCCAGGCCCGGCGCTCCCATTAGGCAACCTTAGGCAGTTGCCTAGGGCGCCGGGACCTGCAGGGCGCCGCTGCCGCTGACTAGATTTGAAAATCTAGTCAGCGGAGAGAAGTGGAAGATAGGTGCAGCGGCGGCGGGGTGCCGCTGCTGTTTTTTCATGCCGCTGCTGTTTTTTCAATGTCCGCCGCCACTGTCAATAATTCATTCTGATGCGCCCGGGCTGCCCGGCGCATCGCACACCTGATCACTGACGTCAGTGATCAGGTGACAGGTCTTTACCCGGCGGCGCCGGTGACAGTGACAGACAGTGTGAATAAAGTTCTTTCCAGACGCCCCCTCCTCTCCCAGCATGCATCGCTCCGCCTCCTGTGTGAAGAAGGCGAGGAGCAGCAATAGGAATGAAAGAAAAGAAGTGAAGAGAAAAAGAAGAGAAAAGGTTTGAAGAGCCCCCCCCCCCCCCCCCCCCCCCGGCATCTACAGTTAAATAAAATCTAATCATTTATTTAATTATTTATTTATTTATTGTGTTCGGCGGGGCAGGAAGGGGGGGTTTTGCCTAGGGCGCCGAAAACCCTAGCACCGGCCCTGCAGGTACCTCGAAATATACCTGCCCTTTCACCCCATTACTCCTCCAGCCTATCATCAGCTATGTTGAGAGCTATGGTGTATTGTAGTGTTATACCTTGTGCTGTCTTGTTGTTTGTCCTCTGTATGGAGCTGCGGACCACATGTGGCACCATATAAAAAAAGTTAATAATAATAAAAGGTGGAAGCTTAAAGTTAGGAAGAATGGGATGGCAACCATACATGAAAAAAACTGGAGTAAGAGAAGGAGATCCATGGTAATTATTATTAGTGATCTCT
This sequence comes from Mixophyes fleayi, assembly GCF_038048845.1. NCBI lineage: Eukaryota > Metazoa > Chordata > Amphibia > Anura > Limnodynastidae > Mixophyes > Mixophyes fleayi. The sequence goes on from NC_134403.1 coordinate 7,077,619, forward strand.
GCCAATGGCAACATATCCACCCAGTTCTCTTGATTAGCTATTAAATAAATTCTTAAAAATGTTTCCAAGTGTTGGTCTCTCTAATTGACCATTATATTGATGATGGTATACAGAAGAGAAATTTAACTGAATACAGAGTTATTTACAAAGAGAATCTTGTGACAAATTGTACTCCATGATAGAGACAATGGGCCTGATTTATTAAGGAAAATAAAGCAAAAGCTAGGAGTAACTTTGCACTTTGCCAAAAACATGTTGCATTGGAGGGGGAGGTACATTTAAAATGTGGGGAAACATTTATATTTGGGGTAGGGCATGTCGTAGATCAACTTTAAATTTTTGTGTAAAAATAAAACTATCAAGTATTTGTGTCCTGCATAAAAACAGCCAGTATTTCACTTATGTGCAATATAATAAACTAATTTGAACCTCTTGCTTTTCTTAATGAATCAGGCCTAATCTTTTTAGGGCAGCCATAAAGCCCAAAAAAATCTTTAATGAAAGGTTTTGCGAGTGTTGCGGCATTAAGAAGACAAACTAGAGGAATTAAATGAGCAGCCTTAGAGAATCAGTACATTAAATGAGTACACTACCAACCAAATGGTATTAAACTCTTGTCTGTTGGGGAGATCTGTTAATAGTGCTATGGACCACGGTCTATCAGGAGGAGGCAGAGGAAAGAATGGACCATACGGAGCATGAGGATGAGTCTTGTGTTGGGTGCAAAATTGAGAAACCGTCACAAAATCTTTAACTTCCTTCTGATATGTTGGCCACCAATAACTTCTTGCAGTGAGTTCAAAAGTGTTCTTGACTCCCATATGACCAGCAATGCAAGAGATATGGACCCATTGTAGAATTTATTTTCAGAGATTTTCTGTCGCAAATGTTTTCCCAAGTGGTGGATTGTGAATGGAAGAAGATTCTGTAAGATGAAGAGTCTGAATTTAGAATGCGATAATTAATTACAGGATCCTTAGTGTCTTTGACTTTAAAAGAGCATCTGCCTTTTTATTTCTTTTTCCAAGTAGAACGGTGACACACAGATCAAACCAAAAAAAGAACTGCAACCAACGTGTCTGGCATGGATTCACACACTGAGCATTTTGAAGATATACAAGGTTTTTGTGATCTGTATACAGTCATGGTCAAAAGTGTTGAGAATGACACAAGTATTGGTTTTCACAAAGTTTGCTGCTTCACTGTTTTAGATCTTTTTGTCAAATGTTGCTATGGCATACTGAAGTAAAATTACAAGCATTTTATAAGTGTCAAAGTCTTTTATTGACAATTACATTAAGTTTATGCAAAGAGTCAATATTTGCAGTGTTAACCCTTCTTTTTGAAGACCTCTGCAGTTCACCCTGGTATTATGTCAATCAACTTCTGTGCCACATACTGACTGATGGCCGCCCATTCTAGCTAATCAATGCTTGGAGTTTGTCAGAATTTGTCAGAGAGTCACTGACCTGATATCAGCTGGTCCTTTTATGGCAGGGCTGAAATGCAGTAGATATGTTTTTGGCATAAACTTCATTGTCATGGCAAAGAGGGACTTTGAAATTAATTGCAATTCATTTGATGACTCTTCATGACATTCTGGAGTATATGCAAATTGCCACCATAAAAAGTGAGGCAGCATAGTTTGTGAAAAAATATTTGTGTCATTCTCAAAACTTTTGGCCATGACTGTAGACAGTAGCAGGAAAACTAGAGCCTTCCAAGAGTTGTTGTCCTTTGTTCTAAAGCTTATTTCATGGCAAGAAATTCTTTATCTCTGGTGGTATAGTTCAATTCAACTAGGATGATTTTTTTTAATAGAATCCACACGGACACTTGAGTAGCCTCAGATGGCCGTTGACACCCTTTTTGTAAGAGCGGTAATGGGAGCCACTAAGGTTTAATGCTTTGAATAAAATGACAATAATAATTGGTGAAACCTAGAAAGAGTTGGATCGCCTTCCACTCAAATGGTTGGCGCCAGTTGATAATGGCTTGAACTTTCTAGAGATTCATTTGTAGCCTGGCACCTGAAACAATATAGCCAAGGATAAAAGCACTACTTTGCTCAAAAACCATTCTCAAGTTTACAATACCAGTGATGTCTGCGAAGGCGAGAGAACCTCCTTAATGTGGGCACGGTGAGAGCAAAGGTCTTTGAAAAAGATTAGAATTTCATCCAAATAGACCACTACAACATTATGCAGAAGGTTCCTGAACATTTCATTCATAAAACCTTGGAATACTGCTGGAGCGTTGCCAAGACCGAAAGGCATCACAAGGTATTCATAGGGGCATATACAATTGTTGGCGGTTTCCGCCGCGGAAAAAGTATTACGTTAATATTAAGCCGGATTTCAGCTTGCAGTTCCCTGAGCCGCAAGCTGAAATCCAGCGTGAAATGTACCGTAATAACGGTACTATTGACGGTAATAGTGCACGCGCCACGTTACTTTAAGCAGTAACGCCAACAATTGAATATGCCCCATAGTGGTAAACCCTGTCTTTAAAAGCGGCTTTTCAGTTCTGATGCAGATTATATTATAAGCTCCACGTAGATTGAGTTTAGTGAAGATGCAGGCTCCTTTGATATGGTCAAATAATTCTGTGAAGAGAGGGAAAGGATATCAGATTTTGATAGTGATGTCCTTGGTAATCAATACATGGCCCAATATCACCATCTTCCTTTTTTTTTTTTGCAAAGGTATCGGCTACTGATTGACCATGTACTATGCACAGTTAATAATTGTCAGGCGCCGTATCCGCACTGACACTTGGTGCAGGAGACGGACGCCTCCATCTTCTCAGCAACCACGTCCTGTTGCCTAGCAGCGGGACGATATCTCTGCTCACCTGTCTGCAGCCAGCATGTCTTATCGCCAAAATCTCCCTAACCCTATCAGGAGGCACCTTAGGGTATATAAAGCAGCCTCTGACACATGTCTAGTGCCAGAGTATTTGGTCTTCAGCCTTGCTCCAGCGTTTGTTCCTATGTTGCTGTTATTTGGAGAATAGGGGGAAGATGTACTCAGCCCTAGACCGGCCTTCCTGGCACCGACTGGGATCTGGCATTTCCCGGTCTCTTGGGACACTGAGAGGGGTCAGCACAGTAGAGGCATAGATGGTTTTTAAACCTTCGTTCCCGTTCTTCCACAGTTAGGCGAGAACGCCCGATCTGCATGGGCTCCTCAGGCAGAATTGGTGGGTTCTGAAAAGTGGGAGCCAAGCGTGGACTAGCCCGGCGAGATTGTTCACGTTCCTGGTTTCTGCTCCAGAAGATTTTCCCCCAGTGAATTAAACTACAGTATCGGGGATAAAGAATTATTGGCTATCAAAACAGCCCTAGAAGAATGGAGACAATTGCTTGAGGGGGCTGAGCATCCTGTTACTGTCTACACAGACCACAAGAACTTAACGTACTTGCAAACAGCTCAGTGTCTGAACCCACGTCAGGCCCGCTGGTCCTTGTTTTTTGCCCGTTTTAATCTCATTTTGATGGGGTTAAGAATATCAGGGCGGATGCTCTCTACCGGTCATTTGATGATAGAGATCTTCTACCCGCCCCACCCCCAGAACCATCTTGGACCCTACTACTATTGTGGCCCTCACTAGAACCTCAACCAAGATTCCGACTCCTGGTCGCTCCTTTTTCACTTCCAGGCTTCGGCCCAAGGCTCTCAAGTTTGCCCATGATTCTCTGTTTGCCGGGCATGCGGGTGTCAAGAACACCTCGTTGATTTCTAAGCATTATTGGTGGCCCTCTATTCGGGCGGACGTTAAGGCCTATGTTGCCGCTTGTGGAATCTGTGCCAGACACAAGACACCTAGGCAGTCTCCTGCAGGACCCTTGGTACCACTTCCTATTCCAGAGAGACCATGGACTAGTATTTCTATGGATTTCGTCACCGATTTACCAGCTAGCCATGGATTCAATACTATCTGGGTGGTAGTGAATAGATTTTTCAAGTTGGCACATTTCATACCTCTCAAGGGACTTCCTTCGGCTTCTATCCTTGCTAACCTCTTCATCAAGGAGATTTTCTGTCTTCACGGCTGTCTCCAGGATATTATCTCGGATAGAGGACTACAGTTCGTGTCCACGTTCTGGAGATCATTCTGCAAAGAGTTGGGGGGCAATCTAAAGTTTTCCTCAGGGTACCACCCTCAAACTAACGGCCAAATGGATAGGTTTAACCAAGACTTGGAACAAATTCTCAGGACCTACTCTTCGGGTAATCAGGCTGAATGGAGTCGTTTCTTGTGTTGGGCAGAATTTGCTCATAATAGCCAGGTGCATGTATCTACTGGTTCGTCTCCATTTTTTCTTACCTATGGGTTTCACCCTCTCCTTCCTGAACTTTCCCAACCTGGTTCAGCGCTTCCGGACATGCAGAATCTCATTCAGGACTTTTCTCAAATATGGTCTCAGGCGAAGTCCAAATTATTGGAATCCTCCAACGCTACAAAGCTAGCGCCGATCGTCGCCGTAGACCAGTCCCCAGACTTCGAGTTGGGGACAAAGTGTGGTTATCCACAAGAAATTTAAGACTGCGAGTTCCCACCATAAGGCTTGCACCCCGTTATATCGGACCTTTTCAAATCACTCAAGTTATAAATCTCGTGACATTCAAACTCCTTCCTCCATCACTCAAGATTCACAATGTGTTTCATATTGCTCTACTTAAACCCTTCGTTCTCAACAGATTTGTAAAAAGAACCCCGGTCCCAGTAAAGACTGATCATGGGGAGGAATATGAGATCAATCAGATTCTGGATTTACGGATCTCCAGGGGTCGCCACCAATATCTTGTTGACTGGAAGGGTTATGGCCCAGAGGAGAGATCTTGGATCGATGTACAAGAGATACATGCCCCTCGCTTATTGGCCAAATTCAAGAAGGAGAGAGAGGCGACCTTGCAAGCCCTGAAAAAGAAGAAAAGGGAGAATACTGTCAGGCGCCGTCTCCGCACTGACACTTGGTGCAGGAGACGGACGCCTCCATCTTCTCAGCAACCACGTCCTGTTGCCTAGGAGCGGGACGCTATCTCTGCTCACCTGTCTGCAGCCAGCATGTGTTACCGCCAAAAACTCCCTAACCCTATCAGGAGGCACCTTAGGGTATATAAGGCAGCCTCTGACACATGTCTAGTGCCAGAGTATTTGGTCTTCAGCCTTGCTCCAGCGTTTGTTCCTGTGTTGCTGTTATTTGGATTCTGACCCCGGCTTGTTCCTGACTTCTCCTTTGGTTCCTGATTCTGGCTTAGACTGATATTTGGTATTGACCCGGCTTCCTGACCATTCTCCTGCTTCTGATTTGGCTATATCCGTTCCTCTGGTTGTGACCCGGCTTGTTGACTACTCTTCCATCCTGCATCCTGGTGGGCTGTCACCGCTGCCTCAATTGTTACCTCGCCAGCTGACTGATACTGAGGGCCGCGACCTGCGCGTCCCTTGCAGCAAAGTTCATACCTCCTTGCGGGGGTTCCTGGTGAAAACCAGGGGCGTGTTAGACTCCACGCCTCGGTACTCAGTAGCGCCAGCTGCTGCCAGGTATCATCAATTCCACAGAGTGATTCTGACAATAATACAGTACAATCATTAAAACTATATTTTTTCTGTATAAACTTCTTACAGTCCTTAGTGTTAATTACTTTCATGGTACTGTAATATACAGGAGAATAGAAAATTGATATGTGGTTCATATTGGTCCTAGATTGCAATAAGAAAGCAATGTTGGCTTGGGAGTCAGCAAGTTGTTTAAGTATCGAAATAGAATAAATAGAAGTATACAGGTAGAATAGCGTAGGGAGGTTAACATGGTTCGGGAATTTGATATACTTGCCTAAACAGGTAAACTTCATGGTACTCAGAGAATATTTGGGTTGGAATTTGTTGTGTTTTTTCAGAATAGAAGTAATAACCACATGGGATAAATACTGACCCAGAAAAATAGTTTAACCACCTGAACATGGTTAGTTAAATTAATTTCTGTTGTGTACCATGGTTAAGATCATAGTTGACCCTGAAAAGAATCAGTAGTTGGAGCAACTTGATCAACGGCTATTTCTACAGTGGAAAACAGAACTGATACAGGGAGACCCGTCCCTGCTACATTGCACTGGATCTCACGGTGGCTGGCGGAGTGTGTACTGTTGGAAAAAGTGGTTGTAATACCAACATCTAGTTCCTTGAACACACTATTAGGTGAAAAGCCAGGTAGACATCGCTGGAGACTTGTATAAGATTTGAGTAGAGTGATTATTGTGGTCATCCCGTCATTCTCCATAGTTTCAAACCCTGCACCTATACTGATTTCTTTGACACTGTTGAGGTTGTCAGATTTCAAGTTCCTCTTTCCCAGAAGAAAGATTTTTGGAGTTTAGAAAGGAACTTCTGCTTCTACTTACACTTCTACTGTGCAACCCCTGGTTCTTTGGTTTCTTATGTGCCTTGATTTCCAGCTCCATGTGTGTGACTGGATACTTACGACCCTGGTTCTCATTGATAATGAGTCCATGAGGAAAATTACGGACTAGAACTTTGTTGCTAGCCATGGAATTCCCACAGCATAGAATAACGAGCCAGTCCCTGTAGAAACAACAACTCTCCAGTGTCCTCCGGTCCTGTCACACTAGAGGCCATGTGTGGCTGGATCACGTAGAAATAATTTATTGTAGAAATGTCTTTCAGTTAGTGGTGCAGATGCGATTTCAGAGATAGTATGTCATGTTAGGGTTTTGTAACTTTTCTATAGAAAGTCCCAAGCAAGCATATGAGTGGAAGGATGTGGTTTTGCAACTGTATGGAGATAGGTAATCTCATGTTAATTAGACCTTTGCATTGCTGAATGACCAACACGTCTATTGAGCCTGTAAGCACAGGGAAGGTAATTAGACTGACTGGTAGACTTCCTATGTATGTAAGACTCAGAATGCAAGCGATCACAGATTAATATGAATTCTGCAAGTGAAATTGCGTAAAAAACAAGATTAGAGAAATGTTATATCCTGATGGTAAACATTCAATATCAAATCTCAGACGTTCTGGTGCCACTTACAGCAATGTAAAAAGGTCTTAAACCCCTCTAGGCTTATTTATGTGCAGCCTGCATGAAGCACTTGGATTGTTAAAGGGGCAGGAGACTGGATTATCTCCTGGCAGGGTATTTGTGTAAATCTGTATAAAAAGCGCACTGTTTGACCATGTAATGTATTATTACTCCATGTGTACATTCTGAGACTAGTACCACAAACTAGTGTGTAACTTTCCTTAATAGGACACGTGAGCTAATAAAACATCATTGTTTCAAGATCCGACTTTGACGACTACTTATCTGCTGTAATTCCTGTGACATGCAGATTAAACAAAATAGAATCCGTTGTCCAGCTGTTCTGAGGTTGGAATCCAGTATCTAGCACCAACACTCTGCCCGATAACCCGCAGCTCTATCCAGTGGGATGCCTTGATTGGCTTGTCATAATCCAGAGATTGATTGGCTAAAGAAAAGCGTCACTTTCAAGTCATCTTTCTGTGCTGAAAATTGCTTCTCTCCATCAGTGTCATCTACGTTTTTGAAGCACACAGTTTCCATTGTCACTCTGGATTCTGGTCCGCAGGTGTATGATGCTGGTATGGGCTATGCAGATATTTTCAGTAAGGAGCAGGCAGACAAGTTACTACTGGATCAATCTTATGACTAACCGATAGATTTATTGCCTGGAAGTCAATTTCTTTTTGGATGGATCTATTCTCTATCAGAGCCAGAACTCAGGACCTGTATGAATATATCTCTTTATATGTCATTCGACCTCTGCAGCAGGAGCACTGTGGAGTTCCTTTGCACATCATTACCTCAACGCTTTTACAGATGGATCCAGCTAACACAAGCAAGACAATTGGCCTCCTCTTCAGGGCATCAGTGAAGTCCAAAAATTTGTGGGCTTCACTAATTACTGTAAAGAGAAAAGGAGTATAAACCGCTCCAGGCAATCACTCACCCTGTATATTATATATAATATATAATTAAATTATAAAATTACAGCAATTACTTGGGTCGTGCTCCCTTACCATGTATAGCTCATAGTAAGTAACAAAAGAAAGAAAACATGGAATGTAAATCAGGGCACTCTTTGAGTGATGGAGTCTTATTTAAAAATAAAAAACTTTATTGGATATATATTAAAATGATCCCTAAATGGCCAAAAAGCCACCAGTAGCGAAATATTTAAAAACAAAAATGAACAGTGACAAAAGGGAAAATTGTGTGATTAAAATTGTCAGCTGCTGCTGCCCCGCCTCACTATGTTGAGTATATTTTAGTAGTGAATCAGTAATTACAATAATGAATTATTATGAGGTCCTAAATTGTTAATCTCTCAATAAAGATTATATAATCTCTTATATATAACAATAGCTATTTATAATTTAACAGACAAATTAATATATCTGAGAATTAACTAGGTCCAAGAGAAAAAAGCCATTGAGAATTACACTGCGTCAAGTTCAGACGGCTTTATACAAATACCAGCCTCTGTATGGAGATGGAACTAAGTAAAAGGCTTGTCCCCTTCGTAGTGGAATGCTGTGATGCCTGGTGCGGTGGATACTCTTTTTCTCTTTACAACTGTTACTTAAGGTGTACTTTTTCCACCTTACTTTTTGTGTCCACACAGCACAGGATCATTATTATTAAGATTCAAATTAATAAATTTTTGTACCAAGTTTCCCTTGTCAATTAAACTTATTTTTATTTTCATCATGACATCCTTTAGTATCAGTCAAGAACTGTTTAACAGACAAGTATGAATGTCAAATGTGCAAGATAAACTTGTCAAATGACATATCTTTACTAAAGCATAGTAGGTTTATTTCAGAGAAATTTGTTGTAAGATTATTGGGACAATCCTACTCGCTAACAGTTATTAGGGTTAGTTTGCATAGAACAGACAACTTACGTTGACCTGCATACAATCTAACTCATTCTGCATGAATATTATTAGATGTGTGTTAATATGAACCTTACTGTGCACTAAGTATTCTTGTTGTGTTATTAAGAGACTGTGAATCTCTACTAATAGCAGCACATAGGCTCTTTAACTCTCACAGGACTGTTGCACTGACATCACATTTTTTCAGTAACTCCTGGTTAAGGTGACTCATATCATAGTGATGCTACTAGTTTCTAGTGAGTTGGTTGGCTCCCGTCTTATGAATATTTGCTTATCCCGCAAAGCACCCGGTGTCTCCTGCTTCTATGAAATTGACACGCTGTTTCCTCATGAATATTCATTCAGTACTTAAAATGGCTGCCTCCACTGTGTGTTGATGATGGCTGCTCATTAAAGTCAACTTAACCAGTACTTTTCCATAAATATTGTTTTTAGTCCATCTACTCTAAGGCAGTATGTCTAAAAAATGTTAGAGTCTATCCTGATCTGATTTTTCTAGATCAAACATAGCTTATTTTTCCCCGATTTCTTAGTGTATTACATCCAAATATAGTTTTAAACCGGACTCGTCACATGTACACAATGGAGCAGCCAATTTATGGGCTGAACTAATATTTGGCTTGTTTCACTAGTGACTTAACTGGCTTCATGCCCCAGTGATGTCACTCATTACAGATTGGCTGCTGTCTCCTAAAAATATTGGTTCTGCCTATAATGTGTGTCCACAAAATGGCTTGCTCTACTTTACTAGATCAATTAAAAGGAGGAAGTGCTGTCAGAGGTGGACAAATTACCATACCTCCCACCATTTGGGTACACAGCATAGGGACTGGGGCGTGACCACTGCACAATGGGGGTGTGGCATTGGACATGACCATACCCAGTTAGGCGTGTCAATATATCATGCTGAGCAGGTCATTGTGAGTCATCTAGTGATGCCATAAGCCCACAGTCCTATATAAAGGAGGACTAGTGAGTGACAGCCACACTTGGTGACCTGGTCCTAAACCAATAACTTGATCAATATCTGTATTTTCAATTGATTGACTACTGGTAATGACTTTTGGCTACGACTTCTGGCAAAGGCTATTGGCAAGGACTACTGATAACGATTTGGCAGAGACAATTGGCTAAGACTACTGGTTTCGACTTTGGCTAGACACGGATTACGCTTACTGGTAAAATGATTCCAAAGAATGGAGAAAAACACTGTTACATCTGTGACACTGGGCAGTGTGGGAGACCTCAACATGTCCCCAATCATGCTGCCCTCGAAGGACTTCATCCAGAACATCAAGATTCAGCTTGAACACCTTAAAGTCCTTTACTCTCCATTACTGAGGACATGTCTGTCGGAGATCATCGACAAAAGGACATCTGAAAAACTCATGAGCAGGATTGTAAAACTAAATAATGTTCTCAGTTCTGAGTGGTTGGCTGCAGGGGACACGCACATCATATTTGATTTTTTCAGCCGGTGGTTTAGTGGTTAGCACTTCTGTCTCACAGCACTGGGGTCATGAGTTTGATTCCCGACCACAGCCTTATCTGTGTGGAGTTTGTATGTTCTCTCCGTGTTTGCGTGGGTTTCCTCCAGGTGTTCTGGTTTCCTCCCACAATCCAAAAACATACTAGTAGGTTAATTGGCTGCTATCAAATTGACCCTAGTCTGTCTGTGTGTGTGTATGTGTTAGGGAATTTAGACTGTAAGCTCCAATGGGACAGGGACTGATGGGAGTGAGTTCTCTGTACAGCGCTATGGAATTAGTGGCGCTATATAAATAGATGATGTTGATGATTTTAACATCAAGAGAGGACGCTGCAAAGCTATTCCCTGAGAAGGCAATAAGTGAGGTAGGAAATTAATCCTCTGCGCTCTCAGTAAGCACTGCTGAACACAAACCACCAGTTCCATCTGGCAGTGTTTATGATACATGCGCATTGACTAAAGACCTTGTCAACAACATCATCGAGAGCGGGATCTATGGAGAGATTATGGAGGATAGGAGGCCACTGTACAATTCCAGTGATTTCAACAACAAACTGATGGGTGCCATTGTTTCAGCAGGTTTATTGGCGCACCCGAATTGTATAGTGGGAGAATCTTATGATATGGTCAGGCATGGAATCCTAACCATGCTGGATGATGAAAACCACGACATCCGGCTCCAAGCTCTTCATTGTGTGCGAAAGTTCATATTGGCCTCAAAAGACCAGGCTGTGGGCTTAACGCACACAAATTTGATAAGTTGCTCTATTACATCCTGAGGTACCTGAAGTACGATAATGAGGACATCAACCTGCAGGCCATCATCTTGTATGTGTCACAGTCACTAGGAGTCTCGACCCTGAATCTGCCAGTAGTTGACTTTACCCACCAGAGGCGCGGAGACTAACACAGCGGCTGGTCTTCTCCAGGAACTCCCGCAAGGGAGTATGGGTTTTAGCGGCTTCCACTGTGCTGGTCACGGCTATCTGGAGAGTATGGCAGAGTTAGCGGATTACAGCTACACAAGAGGGTGGTCAGATGCTAGCGCAGGCTAGGTTGTAGGAGAAGCTCAGAAGCTATAAGGAATGTCACTGGAGAAGAGAGACTGTTCTGTGGTCAGCAGATGATGAGCACAATAACGAGTATGCTCAGAGGATGGCAGGTATTACCACTGACGTGGAGATGATAGTTATCAGACGACAGGTGCGGTAGCAGGTAACACTGGAGGTGTACCACGGCTGGTAAGTATGCCACTGATGAAGAGATAAGGTTATCCAGACGGTAGTTCAGTAGTAGGTAGTGTGAAGAAGTACTGCGGCTGACAGGTATTACCACTGACGTGGAGATGAGATATCAGGCGACAGGTGCGGTAGCAGGTAACACTGGAGACGTACTGCGGCTGACAGGTATTACCACTGATGTGGAGATAAGGTTTTCCAGGTGGCAGGTACGATACCAGGTAACGTTAAGATATCTGCGGCTGACAGGTATTACCACTGGCGTGGAGATGAGATATCAGACGACGGGTGCGGTAGCAGGTAATTTTGGAGACGTACTGCGGCTGACAAGTAACGCGATCCAGGAAGTGAGAACCCCTTGGTTACCTCGGCAGAGTGAGGACTAAGAACAGGCAAGGGAAATAGGTCAGAGGTGCCTTAAATAGGGAGAGGCAATTAGTGAACCAATGAGAAGAGAGAGAAGGTTTTAACAGTCTGGTCTGCGCAGAAGCATAGCTAAGATGGTGGATGGCCGTGGTGCTGCACGGGTGCCGGCAGGGCAGTGAGTGAACTGGATCTTGGCCTAGAGGACCCAGAGGTCCGGTGAGTGACAGTATGATGAAATAGTGCGCAGATACAGTGTCTATCCCTGTAGCCATATAACCGCCACAGTGAAGAAGCAGTGCCTGACATTGATGGTCCTGCTGCACAGCTCTAATGCAGACATATCATCGGCTGCAGCTGTCTGTCTCTCCAAGTGCATTCAACACCTAGGCTGCAAGGCCACAGCACTGGATGGAGGCAGTGATTGGAGACATGAGATCTATAGTGCCCTGGCCAGGACACATCTGCTCAAACCCCTGCTTATTGAAGCAGTGCAAGGCCTCTCCATATTTATGGACAATGGGGCACTAGTTAGATTCGTAATAGAAGTACATGACTACGTGGGTCACAACGAGTTGGGTACATCAGACTATAACAAAATACATAAGTGCCTTGAGAAAGCACGTATTCACCCACACAGAGATATCAATAAACCTGCGAAGACAGCAACCATTTTCCTGGAAAGAAAGTGGAAGTGCCTGAGACCAGCGGCTGAAACAATGGCGAGTCATACAGGACCCTGGTGGAAGAGATGGAAGGTGAATAATGTGGAAAGAGACCAACTTTCTAGGAAATGTCTAAAAAAGACAAAGAACTTGGAGATGCCAGGAACCTCTTCTATAATATGGCAATGCCAACAAGATTCTGACTCCTTTCATTGCTATTATATACAATGAAAGAAGCATTAATAAAGCATTTACATTATAAAATGATAACTTGTATTAATTTTGTGTTGAAAACCTAGAATAACATTTACATTAAAAGGTTATTGCACATAAATGCAATTACTGGAGTGCGCTATAAACAGGAATAAATTGGTCGGCTATTCAGCTAATGGGTTTTTGTTGCTGGGGAAGAAGTTTTCAATAATTTTTTATTGCAGGGTAAGCGCGGCAATATGCCCAGCAAGATGTCACATTGTCAGTAATAATGCCCAGCATGATGTCATGTGAGTAATAATGCTTGGATCGAAAACTGGGTACAGAATAGGGAACTAAGTTGTGATAAATGGAACATTTTCTAATTGGTCATAAGTTTTAAGTGGAGTACCTCAAGGTTCCGTTCTGGGGCCACTCCTTTTTAATATGTTTATTAATGACCTTGGTGATGGTTTAGATAGTAAAGTTTCCATTTTTGCAGATGACACTAAACTCTGTAAGGTAATAAAATCAGAGCAAGATGTAGCTTCTCTACAGAGGGACTTAAATAAACTGGAGGATTGGGCGGCAAAATGGAATATGAGGTTTAACATAGATAAATGTAAGGTTATGCATTTAGGGATCAAAAACAAGACCGCAACTATAAATTAAATGCAATTAATTTAGGAGAATCTATAATGGAAAAGGATTTGGGAGTGCTCGTAGACAGTAGACTTAGCAATGGTGCTAAATGTCAAGCAGCAGCTGCAAGGGCAAACAAAGTATTGGCATGTATAAAAAGAGGTATAGATGCAAGGGAAGACAGTGTTTTGTATAAATCACTGGTAAGACCTAATCTTGAATATGCAGTAGTTTTGGGCACTACTCTATAAAAAGATAATTTGGAACTAGAAAGGGTTCAGAGAAGGGCAACAAAATTGATAAAGGGTATGGAGTCATTAAGTTATATTAAATTAATTTTAATCGTTCTCCGATAAACATTGTCTAAGTGATTTCTTGTGTTTCCAAAGCACAAACAATTTATTAAGCAGAAGCAAAAGTTTTAGCAGTTCAATACATAATTATAATACAGTATAGCCGATACCAAATACATACATACCGCCGCGCCCGCTGGGGGTCAACATTCCAGATGATTCTCCCGCCCAGAAACCAGTTTAAGCTAGTCTATTTACAATACACAGTAATAACATTTTATACCCTAACATCGCTAACTAGAGTATGCAATGTGCGATCCCTTCGGCGAATAAACCGGACAACGGCGGACACATAAGGGGATTAAAATGATACTAAACATGACATGTTTCCTGTAACCTGAACCTTAAATATCACTAAAGTGTACATATAACCTTAATATATATAACTATAAACTAAATACCATCTGCTCATAAATCACTGTGGAATGGAACCATTATAAATATGAAATATATAAATAAATGAATGTAAGAGTGCAAGTGTATGCGTGCGGATTTTTTCGTGCGATCGTGCTGTGCCACGTGTTGTGTGGCGTACTGATCACAATCACATGGTAAAACAATATTAACCAATATACTTTATTTATCCAATTATACGACTTCGACAGTTCCACCCACTGATAGTATAATAAGCTATCACCTTAAAGATTTTATATGCAGGATCTCAGTATCATGTTTCATTGCTTTGCAATGTAAGTCCCCCTTGGTGTATGACCATGCTGTCTGTAGATCTCAGACAGGTTACCATAAGAGAGTCTTAATCCTAGAAACAATTTTACCTTTACTATAGACCGTATACCTCTGGAGCTTGGAGATAACCTTTTGTATGCCTTTCAAGGGTGCAATAAAACATATAATGCATTATTTGGAAGGGTACAGGGTACGATAGAACATGTATCAACAATATAGAATATTCTGCTACAGTTCTTCATGTCTAACAGGTTCATCCGTCCAAAGCATGTCTTTTATCTCAGACAACATTTAGATAGTACATGTTCATCAATAACATCATCCTATATCTATCAACAATGTCATATACAATCTCCTTCAGCTTGAGTTGGTGTATATACTCTAATAATGTCAACAGTTCTTTTCATCAACACTTGTGGGGCGGGCTATTGTCTGTTCGTTCTTCCCAGTCTCCCAACTACTCAAGTTTCCTTGTACGTGAAACAGTGGTAAGTTTGCCAAATATTGGGAGACTCCAAAGTAAGGGACCTAGCCATTTTACCTTTCCCCTAGTGACCTCCCACCCCATAATTCGGGTTCCTCAGGAATATATAGTGGAAAGAGAACTAGTCCTACTCGATATAATCTCTGAGGCACATGAGAGCACACCCAGCACTTCGTTTAGTCTAAAACCTTACCCACCCAAGAATAATAATCATTCCCAAGGATGCCTGCTCAAGTCCGAATATTACTGGACTGGCATCACTGGATGTACCTCTCTTCAACTATGGGGTCAACGTACTTACGGATGTAATACTCCTCAGACAATAGCCCCTCACACTTTCTCCAAGCTCCAAGGTTTCCAGATTTTCCTTTACCCCTGAATTGAATAGAGTAATTGGTTGGACCGATTGTGCTACCAACTTCTCCTTCATCCCCAACTCCTCAATATCACTACCTGAACCAGCCTCTGTCACCTGTCTACAATCGAAAGAATTGACTGTCCTGAAAAGAGAATGAGATGAGAGAAACATAGAACAAGAAAAACTACCACTGCATGCTGGACAACTGTCTTTGCAAAGTCATGGCTCAGGTGTTACTAACTGCAATCGGGGCCTCCCAGAACAGATTCACGAGTGTAATTGGAACCTTCTCTGGGTGTTGACCCCTCTGCAGTGGATGGAATGGGTACTAGTGTCTCTCTGCTACCCCTAAGGACATGATGCTGGTTGTCAACACTTGGTACCTGTCTGTCAAACCATCTGAGTATAGGAAATTACTGTTCCACAACTTACTCTCCCGGTCCAACATCCTGACAGTTAGTGTAATACCTCAGGAGACAGTGTTTTGAACATTCTCGGTTGCTGTCTCAATATTTACTTTTCCTCTCAAGGTCTAGACCAGTCTTTCAGTTACAAACTCGTCACAAGTAAAGTCAAAAACATTTCAAAAGACAACAGGTTAAGAGGCAGCTCAGGTGTAATCTTGATAGTGGGGAGGACTAGTGGCCAAAGCTACCAGCCACTTCAATCAAGTTTCAACCCTCATTCTATTCAATTCGTTCTAGCTAGTACCATTACTTTATGTTCACACTGGTTTGTGTCTAATCAAAAAGTATGTAATTTGTTATCACTACTCATACATTATACATTTGTTATCAATAACATGAATACCCCCATCACCTTTTATAACTCTAGGGCTATCACATTGAATAACAAAAGCCCTGATTATGATGCAGTAATATATTAGAAACATTTCAATACACCTTTACCCAGATATATTTCATTGGTACACCAGTGTATACTTGAGGATCCTGCAATGTGGTAATTGGATGATGTGGATTTGTTTTACCTGGAGAAAGTTCATCTGTAGGAGGGGTATGGGATGGCTCTATTGGTATCATCTTCCTGACACTCTCTCAATCAAGACAGGACATTGCCTTCCTACCAGGATGAGAAGAAACGTCTGGTGCACCCCAATACACTCTTACCAGCTTGCACATACCTTCTGTACCCAGCTGAGCCAGACCATGTGCTGCCTCCGCTAGGTCTGGAAGATACACTCTGGGGGCTACTGGTCTACCTTGTCCATCTCTCCAGGGTCCGCCAGACTCCTGACCACATCTCTTCACCTTCCAGACTGTTTATTCTTCAGGTAACACAAATCTCATCTATTAACTAATTTGTGTGTGTGTACACCATTTAAAACAATTCAATGAAAAACAAAACATAGATTTGTCAGCTGTCACATAAAACCCTGCTGTCTCTTTGACAGCCATGTACAGTCGTGTGTGTAAGTGTGGACTTTACTAGCAGCTACTTTAGTTGATAACTGTGTCACTGTCACAAGTCCTCCATGTAATGTTCTACTCATGTACTACCATTGCTATATAAAAGTTTTTCGGTCGCCTCAACATCACCCCCTAGACTAGAAAAATGCTGAAGACCAACGTATATCAATTGATTTTCCGTGTGCCAACTCACATGCCATTTTCAATCCCACACGTTCAGCTACTTGGCAAAGTGAGAAGGGCAAAGGGGTCTATCTCTATAACACTTTCTTCAAATATAACAGTATCCAGTACATGTCTGTCTAACAGTGAAAAATATAAAACATGAAAATTTTACATTTTCTAGGGTTTCACATTATGTCATATCTTGTGGCAAAAATCGTACTCCAATGTTCTACACAGAGATGCATATCTATATGTCTAACCTCCAGCAATCTCCTGTCCCACCCTTTGTGCATATATATAAAGGCACACTTTGCACAGGAGACAAAAAGGCAGATTTGCAATCTATAAAACATGAATCATATTCCCACAACAAAAACCTTTATGCTTAAAATCAGCAGCTTCTATACACGTAAAAACAATCCCCTAGCTGCTTCTGTGACTTATGTAAATCTAGTGTGTGTATCCCTGACTCCGTCTGATGTCACAAATGTCTTAGCCCCATGAATGAGACCGTGTCTACGTCTTTTTTGTATCTCTATACAAGAAAAGAGTGAGATACTAACAGAGATGTAAAGAATGAGAAATAGAAGAGCAACGAATAATAAGAATACAAGGATTTGACAACAAACAGAAAAGCAGAAAAGGAGATTTTACAGCAAACATGACAGCTGGATTGGACACTATGGGAAAATGGCTCTATTTTATTAGACTAATCCCCCTAGTTATTTGCTAAACTATGACCCCTCCCCATATTTAACTAGGGGCTCTTACGTCAACCGTGCAATCCAGTGTTGTCCGTTGTTAGCTCATATGGAACTCGGTACCACCATAACTATATACCTTTGTGACAGACTTCCTGGCTTATAATAGAGAAGTGAAAAATTAACCCTTGGTGACTGATACTTAGTATCTCACATGTGTTTCTATCTGAAATACATAAAACGACATTTAGAGCAAAGTATGTACATGCTTCATTTTTTAATAATGACTCTCAGCCAAACAGTATCATGAGCCACTGCAGCCTAAATTAAAGAGTGTTACAATGATCAATTGTTAATTAGTCTTTCAAGAGTAATTTTTCCACTTCTCCATCCCACCCTTTAATCACTAAGCCTATATGTCTTTTGTTTATCCTTATCTATGAAAAAGAAAAGACAAGATAGTTATTTTTAAACAACAAAGGAAACAAACATTTTCATTCCTTACCATCGGCCAGCGATCAGGAAAGCAAACACAAGACAACATAAAACAAACAAGCACTAACAACAAAATATATATATATTTTCTTACTCAATTTCTTTCTAAACCTGCACCCTGATACTTACCATTGATTAGCATTTGCCTTGCCTGGTCCTAATTTTCTAGCTTTCGCTCTAATATTTTCTTTGCAATCTTTCCTCAAGCGTCCCTTCTTAAGGCAGTTAAAACACTTCAAAGATTTCTGTTTCTTTCGTCCCTTATAGTGGTTTTTATAAATCTGAGGTTGTGAATGTAATCTTTCTAGAGACCTCTCCAATAAGGCAACGAGGTTTATATCCTGGTCTTTAGATCCTCCCTGAGACCATCCATTAGTACTGCAACAGTTACTTACCTGTGTTCCACATTTTCCTTTATATCTGGTATCCCTGTGTACTTAGTCATGGCTGCCAGAGCCCTAGCGAAATAGTCAGCTGTAATCTCACTACCTTTTTGTTTGATAGTGAAAATTTTTCTCCAGTCCACTATCACTGGAAAATATATGGCCAACTGTGAAATTATATGTCTAATATTTTCCTGATTATCATCAGTTAAGGATTTATCCTCCAACATACAATCCTTAATGAACCTTTGTATATCAGTATCAAGAGGAAGACCACTTGCCAATCTTTATTAGTAGGCTAATGTGCATTACCTAAGTGTCTAACAAATTTCTGACACTTGGCAAAATCTTTTCTAGGATCAGGGAAATCAGAGATAATTGAAAACAGTTCAGTCCTAGTACATGGAAAATGCATTGCTACATGTTTTATGGGAACTACGCCATCTCTGTCTGCCTTCCCGTTGGGAACTGCTATTGTGCGGACAGGATGCAAACCTACCATTCACTATGTCCTGAACTAGTTTCTGTAATTGCTGTTGCTGTATAATGAATGTCCCCCTTTCTATTAATTTCTATATTATACTCACCGATTTCAGCCGCTGCCTCTGCTGGTGGAACCGTTCCCTTTCCTTGTCCGTGTACTGCTTCTTGTATGGTACTGGCATGGGCAATGGCTGAAATGACGGTGGGTACATTTTCTTCTTCTGAAACATTACTCTCATCATAACTTAATACATCATACACATTACTCATTACATTTTTAACATTTTTGTTATCGGCTATACCTACCACCCCAACCGCATTTGGCGGCAAGGGCGTCCATGCGCTCAGTTCATCATGCTTTGCAACGCTCAGTCCTGTTGTGCGCGCGCTTTGCGCCACACCTACTTCCGTTGAGCACGCGCTCCCTTGCCACGTGTACCCTTCTCGTTGTCACAGTTTTAAACAGTCATCATATTCTATTCTCGTTTTTGTTGATTTAATCAACTACGCTTTATCTCTAACATTATTTAACACCTCTGACTCAAAACTACCGATGTTTGGGAAAGGTTTCACACACTCCCGGGTCATCTTGACTCATTTATCGCAGTACGCCGTTGCGTACGCACCATATTTATTATGCATAACATACTTTGCCGCAACAACCGGCCATTCCTTAGGCAGCACACAATTGGCCAACTTTTTGGCCTTTTTACCGTGTCTCGTCAAACACACCTGAACACCAGCCCTGTATCATTTCAACAGTAACTCAACTCTTGTCTGTCTCTTTTCAACAGTATACAAATTCTTCTCTTATCTGTCTCTTTTCAACAGTAAATAAATTCTTGTCTTTATGCATACCATTCACATACACATACAACCTTTTGTTTTCTGCACAGAAAATAAATTTCCCAAACAATAGTAATTTCTTTTCAGAGGCTTTAGCAAGTCATTATACTATACATATAACAAACTATAAAAACGACCGTTTAAACACGTGGCAATATCACCGGAAGTGCACATACTCAATGCAGGAAGTACACATACACTATGCAATGCAATACATTTAAAATGACAAAATAACAATACAAAGAAACAGTTTTCTTTCTTGTGCCTAGATTCAAGTTAGCGCTCCTTTAGATTATGCAACAATGGACATTCGGTTTCACAACACAGAATGAACAACAGGTTTTGAATGCATTGCGTTCTTTCCTATATGTGACGCGCCTTCCACCCTTTGTTGAGGAACTAAAATCCGTATGCGTTGCGTATCATCCGGTAGCGTAACCACCAGCTATGAGCCCCAAATTATTAAAGTAATTTTATCATTCTCCAATAAGCATTGTCTAAGCGATTTCTTGTGTTTCCAAAGCACAAACAATTTATTAAGCGGAAGCAAAAGTTTTAGCAGTTCAATACATAATTATAATACAGTACAGCCGATACCAAATACATACATACCGCCATGCCCGCTGCGCTCTGATGGTACCAGCTACATTACTTCAGCCCAGAAGACTGTTGTCAGAGATGACTGAAGCTGGTCCCAGCAAAGCTGTATTATATACACTCAGTGTTACAGAGAAAACAATACAGTTGATGTGGCTTGCTTCTATAGGTCCAGGCTTCAGGAGGGTCCAGTGTAATGTAGGTCATAGGCCAGTTCAAACAACCTCCTCCAAGGGTGGGGGTCAACATTCCAGATGATTCTCCCGCCCAGAAACCAGTTTAAGCTAGTCTATCTACAATACACAGTTAATAACATTTTATTCCCTAACATCGCTAACTAGAGTATGCAATATGCGATCCCTTCGGCGAATAAACCGGACAACTGCGGACACGTGGGGGATTAAAATGAAACTAAACATGACATGTTTCCTGTAACCTGAACCTTAAATATCACTAAAGTGTACATATAACCTTAATATATATAACTATAAACTAAATACCATCTGCTCATAAATCAATGTGGAATGGAACCATTATAAATATGAAATATATAAATAAATGAATGTGAGTGCAAGTGTATGCGTGTGTATTTTATCGTGCAATCGCGCCGTGCCATGTGTTGTGTGGCGTACTGATCGCAATCACACAGTAAAACAATATTAACCAATATACTTTTGTTCATCCAATTATACGACTTTGACAGTTATGAGGAAAGGTTAGCCAGTTTAGGCATGTTTACTTTAGAAAAGAGGCGTCTAAGACAGGGTTGTCCAACCCGCGGCCCGCGGGCCGCATGCGGCCCAGCACGCCTGTAAATGTGGCCCAGAGGTAGTTTTGGTTGTGGCAAGGGGGCAACACTGTTAATGGAAAAAAAAATCCTGCAAAAAAAAGAAAAGAAAATACTTACCTTGCGGTCACGCGGTCACGTCAGCTGGTACTCCGGCTCCCTCCCTTGTCTCCTCCTCCGTGCGGTGCTCGCAGTGAATGTCGGGCGTGATGTCATCACGCCCAACATCCATTGCGGAGCGCAGCACAGAGGAGTCACTCGCGCGAGAAGAACAATCAGCAGCACAGAATTGGAGAAAAGAAGAGAAGAGGACAGGAGAACAAGCCGATTAAAAGGTAAGTTAAGGGGGATTTTTTTAATTATTTCAAGGGACGCTGACCAGTGAATAAAAGTCCCCTGGTCCTGGAGCATCATGGACCTTAACTCCCTGCTACATACTTCTACTTGTAATACTAATAGGGCATTATATATTCTTCTCTTTGGCCCATTATAAGTTGTTATCCCTTAACTAACATAGTGGTGTAATTAGCAAAACCGGTCACAATTTGCGGTCACAGTGATGTATATGTCAGGTACCGCAGGCCTGGTCAGGGCACCCTGATATACAATGCCTGGCTTAAATGCACTTTATTGATATTGCATCGAAACAATACAAAAAGTGATTATAGTATAATAACTAGAGAGGATTTTTTGAACAGGGCGATTGAAAGGTAAGTAGAGGGGGATTTGAAAAAAAAGTGATATATATATATATATATATCACTTTTTTTCTCATATATATATATATATATATATATGTTAACTATGTCTTCTATGTTTTTTTGGATGATTAGCTATCGCTATTGTTAGTGTATCTTATGTGCGGCCCAAAGCAACTCGCCGTCTTCCAATGTGGCCCAGGGAAGCTAAAAGGTTGGACACCCCTGGTCTAAGAGGAGATATGATTACTAAGTACAAATACATTAAGGGTCAATGCAGAGAACTTTCATGGGAACCTTTTACTCCAAGGACTATACACAGCACACGCGGTCACCCCCTAAGGTTAGAGGAGAGGAAATTTCACAACCAGCAATGGACAGTGAAGGGCAGTGAAGATATGGAATTCACTGCCAGGGAAGGTTATGATGGCAGATTCAATAGATATGTTTAAGAAAGGGTTAGACAAATATTTAGTGGAAAAGTGTATTCAGGGATATGACCGTTAATTAAAATGAAGGATAGTGGATATAGGGTAAAAATAGGACTGCAATATTGGGTCTGGGTGAATTTTCACAATTGAAACAGATTGGCGGTTGCTTACTCTGGATCAATTTCAAATATAAGTGAAGGATCGCAGGAGATCAGAAATAGGTTGAACTTGATGGACTGGTGTCTTTTTTCAACCTCATCAACTATGTTTATGCCCAGCAAGATGTCACATGGTGAGTAATAATGCCCAGCAAGATGTCACATGGTTAGTAATAATGCCCAGCAAGATATAATATCATACTTGCCTACTCTCCCGGTATGTCCTGGAGACTACCGAATTCCGGGTAGGTCTCTCGGACTCCCGGGAGAGCAGGCAATTCTTCACTGGGAGCCTCAGTGATGCAATTAGCGGTGAATCACGTAATTTTGGTCCCTCCCCCTGCGACAAAGCAACGCTTTTGTCACAGGGCACGGCCAAAACGTCACGATTTTCCATGACCCGCGCCCCTGTCTCTAGGTGTGTCCTGGTGTCTGGCTATATACAATACCGCCAGCAGGGGGCTCTGTGTCAGTGACCGCTGTACCTGTCTCTAGGTGTGTCCTGGTGTCTGGTTATATACAATACCGCCAGCAGGGGGCTCTGTGTCAGTGACCGCTGTACCTGTCTCTAGGTGTGTCCTGGTGTCTGGTTATATACAATACCGCCAGCAGGGGGCTCTGTGTCAGTGACCGCTGTACCTGTCTCTATATACTTCTGGGGGATTCATTCTAATAACTGTAGAAAGAGGGGTGGGAAGAGCCGATTCTTCATAATAGTGGAGAACGTTTCCCACTTTGAGGAGAGGCTCCAGGAGGGACTGTGAAGGTTACATGAACAGGTAATATTATCCCCCCAAACTGTTACTCTAGGAGAACTGAGATCGGTAGGTGAGTTCTCATGAATCATTCTGCCTCGAAGATGGTAAAGTGCATTTTGCCCCAGAGAGCCACAGGTCACTTAGTATACAGAACAGGGGCTAATTCAGAACTGAAGATTAGTAATCTTAATTCGGACCTCGTTGAATTTGATAAAATCATTATGGAGAAGAAACGGAAAAAGTTCATACATGATAGCAATGACTATGCACACAATAAAATATTTAAATGGGATACACAGAAATATCAAGGAACTTATAACTCCCTTAGTACCTCTGAAGTGCACTCTTCAGAAAGTGGAACATCTATTATTTCTCCCAGAGAGAGGGATGGTACTTTAAATACCTCAAATCTACTTCAGGTACCAAGGGATAGGATCTAGGATCAGATTCAATATGAGCCCTTTCTATATAAAAACACAAATGTTCTCTAATAATTATCGTGGCCCTATATTACTATTTCACCCTTTTTCACACTTATTTCACTTGTTGCTCTAGTTCATATTTATTTATTATTTTTTTTCTTCTTCACTTCTTTATTTCATTTATTCTTTTAATATTTAGCATTCACACTATTTCACTTTACTCATATTTATTCCGTGGTTCATAGCTGACCACACTCTCAATGTTCACCTTATCTTACACTCCTTTATTTCACTATAATATGGCCATGCTTTTTCAGCCATAAGAATATATTTCATAGGGTTTATTAACCATTATTACCTATATTTTAGCACCATTATGGTTAGATTTTTTAATTTTTTCATTCAAATTTGTGTATAAGATTTTTACATTTTTATTTATTTTTTTAATTTTTTTTTTGCCTAGACTATTTATCACAACGGGGGTCTGTTTATTTACCTGGACCAATTCATCAGGGACATTCGATTTACTTGCAGATCTAAGTAATAAATATATGTTATATTAACCTGTTTTGTTGACAAGTTACTTTAACTGGTAAGGTGGGAATTTCATTCTCAGCTTCAGGATAGGTCTAAACATCTGTCAATCCTCAGTGGTATTTTCCGATATTCAGGATATCTGATTTCCTGAACAATTGTGATGTAATCACAGGGGATGTCTCTTCCCTTTAAAAGCATTGCTATTGGTTCTCATCGGTTAGCCTTGTTAAAGCGAGTATGCGAAATGCGCGTTGGCGGTCGCCTCGCCGATGCTTCATTATAATAGATCCTTTCTTTTTCAGTCCTAGATAACAGTATTCAGCGGCACTACCCCTGGTATATCCAGGACGTGAATCGCCTTTCTCTATTTTTATAAGTAGGCTTCTCTTAAGATAGCATTGAATTAGGAGTGTTAGTATCACAGCATTCCACTAGGAAGGGGACAAGCCTTTTACTTAGTGCCATCTCCATACAGAGGTTGGTATTTGTATAAAGCCGTCTGAACTTGACGCAGTGTATTTCTCAATGGCTTTTTTCTCTTGCACCTAGTTAATTTTCAGATATAATATTAATTTGTCTGTTAAATTATAAATAGCTATTGTTATATTGTATCAATTAGGACATTAAAAGAGATTATATAATGTTTATTGAGAGATTAACAATTTAGGACCTCATAATAATTCATTATTTTGATTATTGATTCACTAGCAAAATATACTCAACATAGCAAGCCGGGGCAGCTGCAGCTGCCAATTTTAATCATATATTTTGCGCTTTTGTCACTGTTCATTTTTGTTTTTAAATATTTCACTACTAGTGGCTTATTGGCCATTTAGGGATCTTTTTAATATATATCCAACAAAGTTTTTTATTTTTAAATATTACTCCATCACTCAAAGAGTGCCCCGATTTACATTCCACCAATCAGCCTAGAGGGGTTTAACACCTTTTTACATTGCTGTGTGTGGCACCACACACCATCAGGATATAACAGTTCTCTAATCTTTTTTTTACGCAATTTAACTTGCAGAACTCATATTAATCTGTGATCGCTTGCATTTTGAGTCTTACACACATAGGAAGTCTACCAGCCTGTCTGATTACCTTCCCTGTGTTTTCAGGCTTCACAGACGTGTTGGTCATTCAGCAATGCAAAGGTCTAATAAACATGAGATTACCTATCTTCAGACAGTTGCAAAAACACATCCCTTCCACTCATATGCTTGCTTGGGACTTCCTATACAAAAGTTACAAAACTCAAACATGACATACTATCTCTGAAATCGCATCTGCACCACTAACTAAAATACATTTCTACAATAAATTATTTCTACGTGATCCAGCCACACATGGTCGCTAGTGTGACAGGACCGGAGGACACTGGAGAGTTGTTGTTTCTACAGGGACTGGCTTGTTAGTCTATGCTGTGGGAATTCCATGGCTAGCAACACAGCTCTAGTCCGTAATTTTCCTCATGGACCCAGAATCAATGAGAACCAGGGTCGTAAGCATCCAGTCACACACATGGAGCTGGAAATCAAGGCACATAAGAAACCAAAGAACCAGGGGTTGCACAGTAGAAGTGTAAGTAGAAGCATAAGTTCCTTTTTAAACTCCAAAAATCTTTCTTCTGGGAAAGAGGAACTTGAAATTTGACAACCTCAACAGTGTCAAAGAAATCAGTATAGGTCCAGGGTTTGAAACTATGGAGAATGACGGGATGACCACAATAATCACTCTACTCAAATCTCACACAAGTTTCAGTGATGTCTACCTGGCTTTTCACCTAATAGTGTGTTCAAAGAACTAGATGTTGGTATTAATGTGGAGGACTTACCTGGCCGGGGCCGTCGTCATCCCTCGGGCGGCGGTTCCCTCCGTTCAGCCGGGACGGTGAGCCAATCAGGGCTCACCTCCCGGCCATTTCAAAAAGAAAAATGGCGACGGACCAATCAGGTCCCGCCATGTCATCACGTGGCGTCGCGTCGACGCTACGTGATGACGTTAGCGCGGCGCCGACTATTTAAGTCAGCGCGCGCGCCGCCATGTTCAGTCCGTCGGCGGAGAGATCAAGAAGAGGACGTGTCGCGGAGAGCTGCGGGATCAAGACTAGAAGAGAAGCCAGCGGAGACCAGCAGTGGCGGCAGAGAGCCCTTGTTAGGGCTAAGAGCGCCTCTGCTGCCTGAAGACTGGCGTGATCAAGAACAGAAGCCGGCGGCAGAGCGTAGAAGCAGCGGCAGGCGGGGAAGGAGTCCAGGAGAAGCTCCCCGAAGACAGCCCCAGGTAAGGCCTTGCCAGGCAACTCCTCTCCCGGGCCCACGCCCGCAGCACACGAAATAAAGTCGGGCACTAGGCCCGTGGGCACAGTCGGGCACAAGGCCCGTGGGCACGCTAAATTAGGGGCACAAGGCCCAGGGACCTGGGCACTAGGCCCCAACGAAGTTAGTGGGCCAGTAGGCCATTAGGATATATGATAAAGGGGACAAGCCCCTATTAGCTAGACAGGGGCGTGAGAGCCCAGGTACAAGGGCACAAGGCCCTTAGGTAGTTAGTGGCCTAGAGGCCATAGGAAGGCCAGAGGGCCTGGTTAGGTGCTGGTAGCCCGTCTGCTATTAAGGGCACAAGGCCCTCAGTCAGTTAGGGAGGCCACAGGCCTCAGGCAGGGGCTAGGACCCCTAGGTAGTAGGGCACAAGGCCCTAGTTAGTGGGCTCAGAGCCCTGAGGTAGAGAGGGGGCTGAGGCCCATGAAACAGAGCAGAAGGCTCTGTGTGTAGCTGGGCAGAGACCCATGGTGTGTAGGGCATAAGGCCCTGGTGGTGTGTGGTAGAGGCGTGGGAGCCTCGTGAGTGTAGGCGCGGTCCTGTGTGAGGTGAGCACACGTGGTTAGGAGGTACAGTTGAGCGTAGGCTCCTGTGGTGCTGTAGCAACCTGCTGGTTGGCTAGCAGCGGTGTGCTCGGGTAAGTAGCGTGCAAAGTACTGTATACTGTATTTATTCTGTCTGTGCGGCGAGTATAGTTTACATTACGGTATTTTGGGGTGTGCTACATAACTGTGTCATGGGGCAAGACGTCAGGCCCCCATTAAAGGTAGGCTCTTGTTCCTGTGGTTTTCCTGTGCTAACCCGTGTTGTGGGGACAAGCGTAGTTACCAGCATACACATAGTCAGGGGAGAACACACGTAGTTTCCCTGTCCCTTAGGTCCCCGGGGTCACACTGGTACCCAGAGGGGGTGGCTGAGTGAATCGGTGGCAGTGCAGCACACCTTGAGGCAGTTCCAGGGGCGGCCGTGGTTCTGATCAAGGGTCCTCAAGGCCGGTTCCGTGCAGGTGGACCTGTGGTTCCGGACGTAGGGACGCGTGTGAGATACCCGAGTACAGGCAGTCGGGTGGTTCAGTTCGATCGGCTGTTCAGTGCGGCAGTCGGCCCGCGGGTTAGTGTGCTGTCCTACTGAGCCTCAGCCGGGCTTAAAGAACCGGTCCTTAGGGTCCGTGGGTGACCCCTAGCAAGAAGGCAGCTTCTTGGTACGACCTGGGTGAGGGGGTTAGGAACCGCCCTCCGGTTTAGGCTGTGAACACCGGCTGGTGTTCCCCGTAGCGTGTAAGTGAGCAGTTCCGTTAGTGCACCACACCTAGTTAGTCCTAGTGTTTTGACTAGTTGCATTGCCGACCATTAGAACGTTGTTAGGGTCGGGTCGCTGTTGCAGTCAGTCCAGTTTTGTGGGTGCCATCTTAGTCTCACGGAGAGCGTAGTGGGAGGCTGTGTGTTCTTGTCATCCGCAGGAGTCGGGAAGGTGCAGGAGAACCGGATCGGAAGTGGGAGTGTCCCGGTGAGTATCACGCTCGATTCCTCCTTTCGATTAGGCCCTCACCGGCAGGTGTGTGAGGTACTTGAGGCGGGATTAGTCCTCGGACTAGTCTTGGCCTTCAGTGCCTGTAGTCCCCCGCGTCTTGGCAAGAACAAAGTGAGGAGGCGGCAAGGAGCTTGGACTGACTGTGCCCTTGTTCTTTGCCGTAGTCTCGGACAGCCCTTACTTGGTAGACTCGGTTTAACTGTGTTTTTCCCTCTTAGGTGTTACTTGCGGGCGTCCGGGGAAAACCCAATCCGGGATCGAGGTAGGATCCAGTCATCCACGCGGATTGTGGTAAATTCGGAGGTATTAGGAGTTAGTCGCCCTGTGAGGCACATCTCCGATAGGGACCTTACATTTTGGCGTAGTCGGCAGGATCCGCGTTCGTGATGACAGATTCACGACCAACCACGCCTCCCCCCGAGCGCAACCCGCCTAATGTGATGGCTGTGGGTGCCGCGTTGTCCCACCTGCCGAAGTTCGATGGAAAGAATCTTGCTTTCGCCGACTGGCAGGAACGGCTGCATGGCACTGCCCGGTTGTATCATATCACCGGTGCCATGAAGGTGGAGCTGGCTCTGAACGCCCTGGAAGGGGATGCCAGGAAGACGGTTCTTCTTTGACCCAAACCAGATAGGGAAACCTTGGACGCCATCTTCAAAATCTTGGGAGAATTGTACGGTGACACCTCCTCTGCGGCAGTTCTGAGGAAGAGGTTCTTCGGGCGTGTGCAGAGAGAGGACGAGAGTCTGACCCAGTTTGGCAACGCTCTCCTAGAATTGGCGGGAGAACTCTGGAAGAGAGACCCACGGGGGTCGGCCGCCATGGGAGACTCGGATGTGCTACTGCGAGACCAATTTGCCCTGGGGCTCTGGAACGTGCCGCTCCGGCACATTCTACTGGACAAGGTGCGGGACCAACCTCACCTGGCGTTCCAGGAAATACAAGCGGAGGCTGTGTCCCGGGACAGAGATGATCACTACGGGCCTTATGCGGTAGCGCCCCAGCAGGTCCTGCTCACCAGTAGCCCGTCCGAAGCAGAGGCCCACCCGTTGGAGAGTTGTGTGAAAGATCTAAAGGAAGCTCTTTTAGCCATGAAGGAAGAAGTCGCCCAATTGCGGCAGGAAGTCCGTCGGCCGAGGGATCGCCGAGGTGAAGGGGGACCTATAGAGGAACGGCGAAGCGCCCCCAGGTCCCAGCAGGGCCCAAGACCGGGCGTTCGTTGCTGGAGATGCCAACGCGTGGGACATTATGCCCGTAACTGTCCCGAACCTCCAAACCAGGCACCGTTAAACTAGAGTCCCTCGCGGTGAAGGGGCCACCCGCGGGGGAGATGGGGGCAAACCCCAACTTCACCAACTCTGCTGATTTGGTGGGGGAGTGCCCTACCGTAGTAGCCACGTTAGGGGGTAAACCGCAACAGTGCCTGCTGGACACGGGGTCTCAGGTGACCACTATGTCGGAGCGGTGTTTCCTGAAAAACTACGCTCACCTGCAGAAGAGCCGGGCCCAAACGTGGATTAAGCTGACCGCCGCCAACAATTTGCCCATCCCTGTCGTGGGAGTAGTCTGGTTGGAAATTGAAGTATGCGGACAGACCTTGGGAAAGAAGGGCATTCTGGTGGTTGGTGGAAAAGAGCTTCGTCATGGCCAGGTGATCCTGGGGATGAACGCCCTACAGAATTTGGATCAGGCCTTATTCCACGCCAAAGGGCCTCGATACTGGAGAGAGTTGGACGTACCCCGGCCCGTGCAGCAGGTTTTCCAGAGGATGGTACGACGGTGTGATGAAGAACCGACTGAGTCGGGACTGGAGCTCCTTGGCTACCTACGGACCAACTATCGACAGACGGTCGAAGTACCCCCTGGTCAGGAGGTGCTGCAATATATGGAGGTGAGGACAAACCGGAGATTAGAGGGAAGAGTGGTGTTGGTGGAACCGGTCAGTCCGGAACGAACGGCGGAAGGACCTCTTGTTGCCCGTGCGTTGGCCAGGGTACATCGAGGAAGGGTACCCGTGCGGTTATGTAATGTGCAGGACCATACTCAGACGATGGGTCCTGGTACGACTGTCGCTCGAGTTATCGCCGTAGAAGCAGAACAGATTGGAGATGACCGGCAGATACTTCTCAAACCCGCGTCAGGACAACAAGGGGGCTTGGCGGTCCAGGTGGAGGGTGACGATAGCCTGTCCCGCGAATGGAACGGCAACACCATTTTGGAACAAATGGATGTTTCCTTAGAAGGGATCGAGCCTCGGGATGTTACCCGTTTACAGCAGATATTGTGGGCCAGACAGAAAGTGTTCTCCCGAAGTGAAGAGGATTTTGGGTACACGGAGGAACTGGAACATAATATCCGTACCGGAGACAGTCTGCCCATTAGGGAGAGATATCGGCCAATCCCGCCCAAGTTGTACCAAGAGGTCAAGCTGATGATTAGGCAGATGTTGGATAGCCACGTGATTACCGAAAGTAAGAGCCCGTGGGCAGCTCCTATCGTCTTAGTACGGAAGAAAGATGGCGCTATCAGGTTCTGTGTGGACTATCGGCGGTTGAATAGTTGTACTGTCCGCGACGCGTATCCATTGCCCAGGATTGAGGAATCGCTAGCTGCGCTAGGGAAGGCGAGATATTTCTCCACTCTGGATCTTGCCAGCGGATACTGGCAAGTACCAGTGGCGGCAGAGGACCGGCAGAAGACGGCCTTCATCACACCAATGGGTCTGTTTGAGTTCTGTAGGATGCCTTTTGGGCTCACTAATGCTCCCGCCACCTTCCAACGGTTAATGGAGAGATGTCTGGGAAACCTGAACTTCGACGCTCTTCTGATCTATTTGGATGATATCATCATCTTCGCTCCCACGGTCAAGGAACATCTGGATCGACTCGACGTCGTCCTACAGCGCTTGGAGAAATTCGGCCTGAAGTTGAAGCCGCGAAAGTGTCATCTTCTGAAATCTCGGTTGGAATACCTGGGACATATTGTGTCCCGGGATGGGGTGAGCCCCACTCCGGATAAGGTTTCTGCGGTGTTGGACTGGAAGATCCCTCGAACGGTGACGGAACTGAGAGCATTTCTGGGGTTAGTGGGCTACTATCGGAGATTCATCAAAGACTTCGCGAAGGTGGCTGGCCCGCTAAACGAATTATTGAGGGGCGTTGCCACTACGGCTAAGAATCAAGCCATAGCCTGGGGAGACGCTCAGGAAAAGGCGTTCACGACGCTCAAAGAAGACCTGACGACGGCTCCGGTGTTGGCGTACGCTGACTTCGAAAAGCCCTTCGTTCTGTATACTGATGGAAGTCTCAAGGGCCTGGGGGCCGTGCTAGCACAAGTCCAAGACGGCAAAGAACGGGTCATTGCCTACGGAAGCCGGAGTCTGCGGGATTCAGAAAGAAACCCCGATAATTACAGTTCCTTTAAGCTGGAGTTGCTAGCAGTGGTTTGGGCAGTAACCGAAAAGTTCACGGAATACTTGACCGGCACTGAGTTCGACATAGTGACCGATCACAATCCCTTGGCCTACTTGGGCACGGCCAAGTTAGGGGCGCTGGAACAGCGCTGGATGGCTCGGTTGGCCAAGTTCGGATATAAGATCCGGTATCGACCCGGAAAGGCTAATGGAAATGCGGATGCATTGTCCCGTTATCCCCTGCAAGGGCCGGAGGGGCCTAGTGATGAGGACAGAGAAGGGGAGGAGATCCCGGATCTGACCCAGTTGACATCTCCTGTTTGTGCTCTGAGTGTGCCCAAGACGACCGTAGATTGGGCCGAACGGCAGGCTCAGGATGCTCCATTGCGGTGTGTCCGCCGATGGAAGCAACAGGGACATTGGCCCTCTAGTGAAGAACGGCGTCGGCTGTCCATAGCCGGACGACGGCTATTGCACAGATGGGATCAACTGGCAGTGAGGGAAGGGGTGCTAGTTC
The DNA here is from genome assembly GCF_038048845.1 of Mixophyes fleayi. NCBI lineage: Eukaryota > Metazoa > Chordata > Amphibia > Anura > Limnodynastidae > Mixophyes > Mixophyes fleayi. The sequence goes on from NC_134403.1 coordinate 7,109,706, forward strand.
GCCGAGCCTACCTGGAGCAAGAGCTCCGTCCTGTATGGCAGGTGGTGGTGCCTGAGTCCATGGCGCGGGACTTGGTACTGGAAGCCCATGAAAAAGGCGCTCATCTCGGGGCGGCCAAGACCCATCAATGGCTACGCAGGCAGTACTGCGTACCTGGCGACAAGGCGTTGGCGGAAGAGGTCTGCCGAGCCTGTCCACGATGTGGGGTAAGTAAGGCTGGGGAGCAGCATGCGCCCGTGCAAACCATCCAGACGGGGCGACCCTTGGAGCTGCTTATGATTGATTACGTCCTGGTTGGGGAGTCAAGTAGTGGTCATAGCTACGCGTTGGTCATGACCGACCACTTTACAAAGTTCACCGTCGTCGTGCCCACACGAAACCAGACTGCGGAAGCAGCTACGCGCGCCATTGTGGAGCACTTCATTCGGAGATATGGGTGCCCGGAGCGGATTCACTCGGATCAGGGAGCCTGTTTTCAGGGACGCCTCATGGAGGGTCTGTGTGACACTTATGGGGTACAGAAGTCCCGGACCACTCCTTATCACCCTCAAGGTAATGGCGCCTGTGAAAGGTTCAATCGGACCTTGCTGCAAATGCTCAGGGCTCTGGAGGCTGGGCAAAAGAACCGCTGGCCGGAGTTCGTGCAGGACTTGGTGTGGGTATACAATAACCGGGTACATAGTACCACCGGTTATACCCCATACTTCCTTTTGTTTGGGCGGCCTGGAAGGGAGTGGCGTGATTTGGAGTTGTCCGTCCCCGAAGAAGCGGACAGTTGGACTCCCAGCGGCTGGGTGACCGAGCAGAAGAGGAAGCTGAAGATTGCCGGGGACGTGGTTAGGGGGCAGCTACGGTCCAAAGTCCATCACGGGCCAACCAACAGCACGGCTTCCCCCTTCATAGTGGGTCAGCGGGTACTGGTAAGAGTTAAGAGGCTGGGAAATAAACTCAGCGATCGGTGGGAAGTGTTGCCGTCGGCCATTTCAAAAAGAAAAATGGCGACGGACCAATCAGGGTCCGCCATGTCATCACGTGGCGTCGCGTCGACGCTACGTGATGACGTTAGCACGGCACCGACTATTTAAGTCAGCGCGCGCGCCGCCATGTTCAGTCCGCCGGCGGAGAGATCAAGAAGAGGACGTGTCGCGGAGAGCTGCGGGATCAAGACTAGAAGAGAAGCCAGCGGAGACCAGCAGTGGCGGCAGAGAGCCCTTGTTAGGGCTAAGAGCGCCTCTGCTGCCTGAAGACTGGCGTGATCAAGAACAGAAGCCGGCGGCAGAGCGTAGAAGCAGCGGCAGGCGGGGAAGGAGTCCAGGAGAAGCTCCCCGAAGACAGCCCCAGGTAAGGCCTTGCCAGGCAACTCCTCTCCCGGGCCCACGCCCGCAGCACACGAAATAAAGTCGGGCACTAGGCCCGTGGGCACAGTCGGGCACAAGGCCCGTGGGCACGCTAAATTAGGGGCACAAGGCCCAGGGACCTGAGCACTAGGCCCCAACGAAGTTAGTGGGCCAGTAGGCCATTAGGATATATGATAAAGGGGACAAGCCCCTATTAGCTAGACAGGGGCGTGAGAGCCCAGGTACAAGGGCACAAGGCCCTTAGGTAGTTAGTGGCCTAGAGGCCATAGGAAGGCCAGAGGGCCTGGTTAGGGGCTGGTAGCCCGTCTGCTATTAAGGGCACAAGGCCCTCAGTCAGTTAGGGAGGCCACAGGCCTCAGGCAGGGGCTAGGACCCCTAGGTAGTAGGGCACAAGGCCCTAGTTAGTGGGCTCAGAGCCCTGAGGTAGAGAGGGGGCTGAGGCCCATGAAACAGAGCAGAAGGCTCTGTGTGTAGCTGGGCAGAGACCCATGGTGTGTAGGGCATAAGGCCCTGGTGGTGTGTGGTAGAGGCGTGGGAGCCTCGTGAGTGTAGGCGCGGTCCTGTGTGAGGTGAGCACACGTGGTTAGGAGGTACAGTTGAGCGTAGGCTCCTGTGGTGCTGTAGCAACCTGCTGGTTGGCTAGCAGCGGTGTGCTCGGGTAAGTAGCGTGCAAAGTACTGTATACTGTATTTATTCTGTCTGTGCGGCGAGTATAGTTTACATTACGGTATTTTGGGGTGTGCTACATAACTGTGTCCAGGGGCAAGACGTCAGGCCCCCATTAAAGGTAGGCTCTTGTTCCTGTGGTTTTCCTGTGCTAACCCGTGTTGTGGGGACAAGCGTAGTTACCAGCATACACATAGTCAGGGGAGAACACACGTAGTTTCCCTGTCCCTTAGGTCCCCGGGGTCACACTGGTACCCAGAGGGGGTGGCTGAGTGAATCGGTGGCAGTGCAGCACACCTTGAGGCAGTTCCAGGGGCGGCCGTGGTTCTGATCAAGGGTCCTCAAGGCCGGTTCCGTGCAGGTGGACCTGTGGTTCCGGACGTAGGGACGCGTGTGAGATACCCGAGTACAGGCAGTCAGGTGGTTCAGTTCGATCGGCTGTTCCGTGCGGCAGTCGGCCCGCGGGTTAGTGTGCTGTCCTACTGAGCCTCAGCCGGGCTTAAAGAACCGGTCCTTAGGGTCCGTGGGTGACCCCTAGCAAGAAGGCAGCTTCTTGGTACGACCTGGGTGAGGGGGTTAGGAACCGCCCTCCGGTTTAGCCTGTGAACACCGGCTGGTGTTCCCCGTAGCGTGTAAGTGAGCAGTTCCGTTAGTGCACCACACCTAGTTAGTCCTAGTGTTTTGACTAGTTGCGTTGCCGACCATTAGAACGTTGTTAGGGTCGGGTCGCTGTTGCAGTCAGTCCAGTTTTGTGGGTGCCATCTTAGTCTCACGGAGAGCGTAGTGGGAGGCTGTGTGTTCTTGTCATCCGCAGGAGTCGGGAAGGTGCAGGAGAACCGGATCGGAAGTGGGAGTGTCCCGGTGAGTATCACGCTCGATTCCTCCTTTCGATTAGGCCCTCACCGGCAGGTGTGTGAGGTACTTGAGGCGGGATTAGTCCTCGGACTAGTCTTGGCCTTCAGTGCCTGTAGTCCCCCGCGTCTTGGCAAGAACAAAGTGAGGAGGCGGCAAGGAGCTTGGACTGACTGTGCCCTTGTTCTTTGCCGTAGTCTCGGACAGCCCTTACTTGGTAGACTCGGTTTAACTGTGTTTTTCCCTCTTAGGTGTTACTTGCGGGCGTCCGGGGAAAACCCAATCCGGGACCGAGGTAGGATCCAGTCATCCACGCGGATCGTGGTAAATTCGGAGGTATTAGGAGTTAGTCGCCCTGTGAGGCACATCTCCGATAGGGACCTTACATTACAACCACTTTTTCCAACAGTACACACTCCGCCAGCCACAGAGATCCAGTTCAATGCAGCAGGGACGGGTCTCCATGTATCAGTTCTGCTTTCCACTGTAGAAATAGCCGCAGCTGCCAATTTTAATCATGCATTTTGCATTTTTGTCACAGTTCATTTTTGTTTTTAAATATTTCGCTACTGGTGACTTATTGGCCATTTAGTGATCATTTTAATATATATCCAATAAAGTTTTTTATTTTTAAATATTACTCTATCACTCAGAGAGTGCCCCTATTTACATTCCGTGCTTTCTTTTATTTTCTTTTGTTAATTTATACTTCACTAATTACTTTCAATAGTTCGTTTGAGGTGATGCTGAGTATTTCTTCCCTCACTGAATGGGGAAAATGTTTTATTTATATTGCCAGCACATTGTCCCGTCTGTATATAACTACAATGAACTAGAATGTATCTGATATATGATGCCCACAACATGTTTTAGGGGCTATGTTATACAGAATTTACCATGTTAATTAACTATCTAGTCTAAGTCCAAGGAGACTAGATGGTCTGGTTTTGTCTCAAAATATTGCCTTATGTATAGCAGCTGTCCATCAAGCCTATTTAAGGCTCATTTAGGTTTGGCTCACAAGCCAGCCCTTGTTAGATGTAAGCCCCTATACTTGGGAGGAGAGTGTTTCTGATTTTAGCTACATTTAATGGTGTTTAAAGTTTATAGCTAAGTGTAGGACCTGCATATAATGAGGTGCCCTTGATGCTGGGATGCAGGCTTAAATGTTTTGATCAAAATATGAACCCAAACCTCATGTTTTCATATTGCTAGATACACACAGATATGCAGTGTTAAGGGCTGACAACAACTGTCTTTGTGTGAGTTAAAGAAACCTTTCTGAATGTCTACACAGATAAGGTAGCACTGAGAACTAATCCAGCTTTCCTATTGTCAAAGTCAAATAATTGGAAGAAAGAAACTATATTGATTAATGTTTTTTTACCGTGTGATTACGATCAGTACACCACTTTTTATGACGCAATCGCACAATAAATAATGCACACATCCACTTACACATTCACTTGTACATAGATCATTTTTATAATAGTTCCAACCCACAGTCGTTTATGAACAGATGTTATTGAGTTTATATGTTATATGTTATATACACTTTGGTGAAATCTAAGGAAACATATCATGTTTGGTGTCATTCTAATCCCCTTTTTATCGTTAGTGATCTGGTTCCATCGGCATGCACCTCGTGTATGCTAGTTATGGAATGTAGGGAATTAGTGATCAGAATGGTATTGTGTGTATAATGTAAATAGACCAGTTTGAACCAGCTTTCGGCGGGAAAATTAGTATGCATCTGATCGGAGAGCTGACCCCCACCCTTGGAGGACATCGTTTGAACTGACCTATGAACTACATTATACTGGACTGTCCTGGAGCCTGAACCTATGGAAACATGCCAAGTCATCTGTATTGTATTTACTGTAACACCAAATGTATATATATTGCTCTCTGGAGCCAGCATTCAGTTTCTTTGACCACAGACATCAGGATTGAATGACTGTAAGCTGGATCCAGCAGGGCACAGCGTATGTATTGGCTGTACTTTTTTATTGAACTGTTATTCTTTTGCTTTTGCTATTAAATCGCATTGTGATTTGGAACCACACAAATCGCAGTGGACAATGATTATTGGTAAACGATAAGATAACTATAATACTTTCTAAAGTGGCATCTAATATTTATATTAATCAATAAATCATATTACCATCCTTTTTGTTCACAATCAGTTAATGATAAAGAAAGCTACATACATTGGATTTAGTCAGAGCAATATCTGTGTATAATATTCAACAGGATCCAGGAAAAGGTGTGCCCGATACAAACAAACTATATTGAGATGGATCAGTCATTACACAGGCTTACAAGAAAAATGGACAAAAGATGACAGAAATCCTGAAAGCTTACTCAATAAGAGCAGGGGAAACTTCTTTGGTATATAGGGCTCAGGCCTCAACAGTGGATCTCTGCGAAGCAGCTGGATGGTCTGATCATCTGTGCACACCTTTACCAGATATTACCTACTGGACATTACATCATCTGATGATGCACAGTTTGGGAGACAAATTCTCCACATGGCCACTTAATAAAATTGTCTCCGCATAGACAGTAATTTGTTTGGTTTTTGCTATTTGTGCCCACCACAATACTCCTCCACAATTACCCGGTAGCCTTGTACAATCTTAACCTATTGCTTCTCATTCCGAAGTATCAGTATCTTTAGATATTATTGTGGAACTTGTTGCAGCCAAAGGACATATTGTCTTGATAATAGGGATGGGCAATCTGACGAAAACTACTTTGTTGCTTTTCAATTTAGGCTTTATGGAGTCCTGATGAAGTTATCTCAGAGAGAAGGTCTCAATTTACTTCTCTTTTCTGGGCAACTTTCTGCAGATGCCTTTAAATCTTCATTTAACATCTTATTTCTATCCTCAATCTTATGGACAGACAGAAAGAATAAACCAAGCCTTAGAATAAGCTGCTCTGTTTTACTTATTCCAGCTATACCCAAGATTGTTGGGCTTCACTCCTTTCTCTGTTGTAGTTTGCCTATAATAATGCCTATCCCCAGTAAACACAAATGTGACCTTTCTATGCATCCAATGGTTTTCTTTCCAAGTGTGAAGGTCAAATTATTGGATAAAGTAGACCAAATTGATTAATATTGTTTTATTGTGCGTTTGCGATTAACACGTCACATGTATTGACACAATTGCACGGATTCATAACACACACATTTACATTCGCACTTACACTTGTAAATAATACACATTTATTTAGGTTCCAATCAGTGTTCTCTCTAAGCTGAGTAATCTGGAAAGGAAAGAATTAAAAGGTCACTCTAATGAGGGCTCCACCCGAAAGGTTTGCATTCACAATCTGCAGGATGTTTCCTAGTAAGATACAGGTTTAACTCTATCATTCCCAGATTGCTCAGCTTAGAGGGAACACTGGTTCCAATCCACATTTATTTATTAGTAAAATGTATTAGAGATTGTTTATACATAAATGATAATATATTAAAAGTATCTAAGGCTCAGGATATAAGAAATGTGTCATGTTTATTGTCCTTTTGATCTTCACATTACCATCTCGAATCAGCTACTTCCGGCTTTGCGATAGCTTCCTGCGATCAATAGTTATGGAAGATAAAAGATTAATGATCAAAATTACATTGTGTTTGGAAAGCTGATAGGTTGGTAGAATCTGGTTTAAGTCAGTTCCCTAGTCACAACATGTATTCAGCAGTTGGGGGTGAGGTGGTCACACCTTATCAAAGGAATCCTTTAAATTAACCTATGACCAGCAGGCAACTGTAACATCATTAACCCTGAGCCAATGAAGACCCCTAGACGTGATGCTTGTGTACATAGTGACATCATCAGTAGTTTTTTTCTTTACTGAAACTGGATATTATCAAGCTGCTTCCCCCAGCTAGCTCTCTTAGCCTGACCACAGCAGACATGATTACTTATTCCTGGGCCGGGATGAAGCGTTAGAGGAGATGTGATGTATTCAGTGTTTTTATACTTTCCTGCTTTATTGTAATATCTTTTATGCATGATAATGCCTTGCTGTAAATCCTGCTATATTTTGCAATTAAATATCTTTGTGCTTTGGAACCACAATAATCGCATTGGACAATGTTTATTTGGTAAGCAATAAAATTACTTTAATACAAGCTATGAACTTGCTAATAATGTACCAAGCGTTAAAATGGCCCGTGGTGCATCCTGATTTTATTGAATTCCACAAATCATAAGTTACCATTTTGCCTTACGTTACTTTAATATAACTCCTGAAATATAAATTACAAAGACAAAGTTGCACCAATCATTGTGTAGCAGTTATTACTGACGCAAAAGCAAAATGATAAAGGTAACTCAGTACCCTAAAAAATACATGAAATTGGCTCATCTGAACCCCAAATCATCACAACAGATCTTCTTAGATGATCTTCTTCCGAAACACATAAGGATCACTCAGAATTATAGGATTTGGAAAGAAACATACAGGTCCTCATGAGGAGTAGTATGTAATGTATGTAATTTCCTTCTTAAAATGCAGGTGTAAATTGCACCTGGAAAAAGACTCATTCTACATAGTAACTTACACCAGGTTTAGAGCACCTGCAACAGATGCGATTCCTGACAGGCATGTCTGTGTCCAGGTCAACCTTGGTTACATTTGCATTTACACATCCTTATTGTACCTTGCCCCTTGCCTCCCCTGATCTGCCTCTATTAACAAAAAGAGGCGTGGGTATGAGCAGTAGTGAAATTCCTATTTTACACTACGCCAGTGGACTTGCGTACAATTCTACACGAGTCCCACAGTGTATTATGACAGGTAGATTATTATTATTATTATTGTAAATGTCAAAAAGCAGTGATAATGAGTACCAAGCAGAATTAAAAAGCCATCTTATCTGTAATAATCTTTCATTGCTTTGACCAGTTTCCCATAGCAGATCTCTCAAAAAACAACAACATAATGTAGTAAATCAAATGAATGTCTTGACTGTCATGCATACTCCGAGGTACCAAGCTACTTCTCCAGTGCTAGCTACTGTTGTGACCCCTTCTCCAATTCTTGCATTTGTACGGAGTGATCACATCATTTTCTTCAATAAAAACTATTCTTTTCAACTCAGAAACAGCTTTCATGGGTCTGTTGAAGATTTCTTGTTCTAAAGATTCTAACTTTGACAATTATGGAAGAATATGTCACAGTGGGCCTTTTCAACCAACCTCTTGTTTTGAGGAGCTCTTTCTTGCAGAACAAAATCTACCAATTTCTTGATGGTTTGAAAAGGACCTATATGATGTAGGTACGAAGCATTTAGGATACCGGTGACATCCTGATTATGACCAGTTTCTTCACATGAATTTGAGAAACAGCTATTGCTCCATCTCTGTCTCATTCTGAAGTCTCTTGGTTACCTCCTAGACAACTTGTATGGTCTTTCCTCCTCACTCTTACACATTTTTGTACTTGTTTGTTTTCTATTAATGTTCTCCTTCAATAACGCGGCGCATAACATACACACTTTACAATACACTTGCACTGTACATTCTTAAATATGCTTAACAGTTTTAAGTTGCTGTTGAAAATGATGGCTAGTAGATTGCAATCCATTCTTCTTTCCTTGTCGACAGAGCGTGACCTGGGTTTTGCAGCGGGTGATCACCCAGTTTAGGGTATTCACACAGCAATTGCAGCAGTGATGCCATGGTCATATTCTTCTCAGTCTTGATGCTCAGAGATTGTGATTCAGTAACATGGCCGTATTAAGGTGAAGTACTTTATCGCAGACAGTTTGGAGAGGGCTTTATTAAGTTGATAAAATAATATGACTTTCATACAATCCCAACATTATGTTAGCAGTACAGTTAGGAATTCTCTCAGCCATGACATATGCAGAAATGTTTATAGACGTATTCAATCTGTCCATCCCTATCAAATAGGTCTAACAACTGACCACTTATGTCCAAACTGCAGTTCTCTGAGAGCGGCCCTTGTACATTGCCTCTGCGAGTACCCTTTGATTAAAAATTTATGGGCCCAGGTCTGGAAATTCTCTAATGATCACCTAGTCAATATGTTTCCCCCTTATAGACGACCTTTGGAATTTCGCCTAAGGAACGTAAGGTCCCGAAAGGTAAAAATCTTTTACTAGTAGTTTCAGCTGCTGCACGGAGAAGCATTCTGCAGTTCTAGGTCCAGAAGACACCTCTGCCCCTATCACTATTTAGAAGATCTTTCATTTATTCCTTATGGACATGGGAAAGTTTTATTGATATCTCAGAAACAATGAAGACACAGGCATGGAAGTGCTTTCGCCACACTAGGTATGGAACAGGTATGTGTGTTGAAGATCCACCCATAGCGTTAGAATTGGATTAGGTTGATGCACGGTACTTGGGTAAGGAAAATAACCACCAGTCACTTTGCCATTGTATTTTGTCTTATTTATTATTGTCTTTGTTTTGTAATGGATGGATGGGGTTACAAAAGAGACAATATGTATTAAGCTACGGTAATCAATACTAAATGAGCCCATAGGTGCTTATTGTTTAGTTTGAACGAGTCTGCATGTAATGTTATAGTTCTCAAACATGTATTGTTTATTATATGCTTAAAAAAAATATTTAAAAATATATATCTAAATGTAATTCTCCATGTAAACCACAAGAGGTCCTTAAAGTAAAGGAAAATGAACCAGGTTGACTTCCACATCAAGCTATACAATTTACTGATTTTATTACATGGAAATTCAGCTATACAAATTCCCCCTTGATATTCACTGGTCTCACTATCACCCTACAAACATAGAACAGCAGATTATTTTGGTGCAACAGTAAAACAATCCATAAGACTTAAGCATTGAATATAGCACTGGTTGAACTGTGTGTACCCGGATGTTATGTATGTGGTAGGATCACAGCTTGTGGTGTTTGTGCGCCCAACTTAGAGCGAAAATAGACATTTCAGGTTAAAATAAAATGAGCAACCTTGTATTCATTATCAAAGTCTGTATCAGTAACATGCCAGAGACACGTTGAATGGTAACGCTATGTACTATTAAATGGACTGTTGAATATTTTAATGACATTGGACCTGATTCATCAAGGAAAGTTAAGCAAAAGTAATCAAGTAAGGCAAAACCATGTTGCTTTGGAGGGAGAGATACATTTAAAATGTGATGGTAGATTTATAGTTGGGGTAGGGCATGTCCTAGATCAACTTTAAATGCCAGTGTACAAATAAAGCTATTGAGTATTTGTGTGTTACATGAAATAACAGCCAGTATTTACCTTATGTGCAAAATATAAAATTATTTGCACCCGTTGTATTGCAACATGGTTTTGTCCAGAAAACTTGAGTAAGAAAACTTACTCAATTTTTTTATTAATTTTCCTTATTGAACCAGAAGTGTCTTAAAATTTCACAATAGTTGTTCTACAGAGATAATTAGACATTTGTCATAAAACATGTTAAATTCTTAAACACATGCATCAGTATTGAATTTCTGGACAAAGCTACAGCATGGTAAGGGATTTTGTAACCTCCTAGGTAGCTCCATAATATTGTGATTGTGTGCTGTTATTTATTCTAAAATATACTATTTATTTCATGTAATTATACGCGTGATTTTTAAAGCTGTGGTTTCCAATTGTCCCGTGTAGCCATCCCATGTACTCTTGTCAGTGGCGCACGCAGGGGGGGTTTCTGAGTCTCTAGAAACCCTCCCCCCCTGCGCTAACTAAGTGGCCACAATCCTATACAGCAGCAGCGGCGCTGTCAAAGAAGCGTCTGCGGCGGTGCTGTAGTGTATACAGCACCTCCGCGGATGCTTCTTAGACAGCGCCGCGGCTGCTGTATAGGACAGAGCTGACGAAACGGAGCTGCTGCGCATGTTTTTTTTGGGTCGGGGGGGAAACCCCCCCCCCCCTCGACAATCCTCCGTGCGCCCCTGCTTGTTGTGCTGCATTGTACTTTACTTGCACTGAATGATGTCACAAAGAAAACAAAATGAAAAGGAAGAAATAAGCATGTTTAGTCCATAAGTGCAGGGTTTCTTTAAAACACCTTTTGTAAAATGTATAACATTTTGGAGTTTAGTCTTTTTTACTCTTCCGCATATCCTCAACTACCATATTCAGCTCTCTCACACGTTCTTCAAGCCGTCGAGCTCTCTCGTCCATGGTGGTCTCATCGAGCTCGGAAAACGATGGAAGTTCAGTTGGAGACCTTTCAATAGAAGGTATACTGTGACATTGGCTGAACTCAGAGCTGCTGGTAGGACTTGACACACTTGTCAGGGAAGAGAAAGATGAACTAGATGTTTCTTCATTATGGAGAGAAGGGCTAATTACTTCACCAGTATTAGTCTCTCCTGAAGGTGAAGGCATACGGCTTGGGGAGAGACTGCAAAGTGGATTGTGGAGAGAAAGATGGTCGGTTCTTGTAGATTCCTCCCAGGGCAGGAACGGCAATGGAGGACAACTTAGTGGTTCCACAGGAGGAGATGCAGAAGATGTAGGTGAAGAGGATGTGACAGAGAACGTATATACAGTTTCGGTATCTTGTTTTGTTTCGGAGCCATCAAGTGTATTTTTCTTTTTAAGATTTTTAACAATATCCAGAGTTGATAGTTTTCTTTTGAGTTGTTTGATCCTCAGAGGAATCTATTTCACAATAAGAAAAAACACAAGTTATAGCATTTGTTATCCACGTTGCTTGTGATTAAGTGACAGCTCCGTGATAGCTCCTACTCTGGGCGGTTGTATAAGATTTACGGTACATAATGAAAATTAATCTGTGTCTCAGCTTACCAAATTCCAGCTGTGGCATGGTAATTATATGTCCACTAAACATAAAATATTTGATGAGCTATGTGGCCGTTCTCCCTCACCTCCCTCCTGGCCAAGATGACTGCTGCAGCATGGAATGGGTTGATACCTGATGTTGCTGAGCCAATTGGTTTAAACCTCAGTACTAAGGATTTAAAGATGTATTAAAGGGTATATTTATTAATTTAAACATAAATATTTAATGTATGGGTACTGTGGCACTGGGAGTATAAATGTATTTATTTTCATATTCATGTATTGATTTCTGATGCAATAGCCATTTGTGGGAGGAAGCTTTTTGTAACTTTTCTAAAAAAAGTCCTCCATGCTAATTAGACCTTTTGATGTTTGAGTGTCCAACACATTATATAGCCTGAGGGGGTAATTAGACTTGCTATCTCTCTTAAGATAGACTGCAAGTAATATAGGAAACATAACACCAAGATTTAGGGAATCACAGATTAATGTAAATTTTGTTAAAATTTTAATTGCGTTAGCTCCAAGGTTAGAGGATATATTACATCCTAATGGTAATTATTGAATATGATATATCAGACATTGTGGTCCCAGCTGTGACAAGGGCTGGGTTACCCACGGCCAACATGACTGTCAGAATCTGTATAAAAAGAACACTGTTAGATCATGTAATGTATCATTCCATCTATAACTTCTGGAAAGATCGCTAGTACCACAGACTGGCCTGTAACTGTCCATAATAGGATTACTTGAGCTAATAAAACATCACTGCTTCAAATCCTGCTTTGACGTCTACTCACCTGCTGTATTGCCTGTGACCTACAGATTAGACAGATCTAATCCGTCATCTGGCTGTTCTAAAGTTGGGACCCAGCATCCAGTTCCAACGCTCTGCCTGCTACCTGCAGCTCTGGCCAGTGTGATAGGCCAGGTGGAACCATCCACAACAACCCTGATCTGAAGGAAGAGGTCAGGGGTACCAGCCCAGGTGCCCAGCAAGGGGGTACACTAGCAGCGACAGTTAACCATAGGGAATCGATTCTAGGTGCTGGCGAAGGAGCCTTGTGGTGGCAGCAGAAGCTCCTCCTACTGCGTATAGAGGGGCACATTTGGGATAAAGTAAGCGGACGGTGGCAAGGGAAACCCAGCCAGTCCCCAGCAACATGGACAGGGTGGCATAGGACGTCCATCCTGTCACAGCCCTTAATGTAGGGATATTAAGGGTTTATCAGAATAGAAAACATTTGAGATAAAGTTTTGACTTTGAGAGAAAATATGGTTGATAACACAGAACAATAGCTCAAATTTAGCTGCAGAGCAAATATGAATGTAATGTTTTATATTTCACATTCTGTCAAGGTATAGAGACCTTTACCCATATATGTATTGGTGTTAACAGTAGTTCTTATACACAGGATCTTAGATATTATATTTAGTGGCCCTTTAAGTTTCTATTCTCTGGAAATAATGGGATCTGGTGGTTTCATAGGCAAATGAGGACATTATTTTATTGGACCAGATGATCTCACAGATGTAATAACTTGAAAAAACTTGACATGAAGACACTTTAGAAGGCAGGTTATCTGCTTATACAGAGCATTATTATTATTATTATTAATTTTTATTTATAGGGCGCCACAAAGTATCCGTAGCGCCGTACAAGGACAAACAATGGCACAGTACAAGGTGAAACAGCACAGTACAAGTAACAGTAATCACTATAACTCTGGGGGCTCAGGCACAGCATGAAAGAGAGGGAGGGAGGGGAAGAGTGAGTATAGGCAGGTAACTATGGCCCAAGAGGGTGGGCACGGATGACAGGTTGAGAGTCACTGAGGGGAGCGGAGAGAAGCGAGAGGAGACAGAGGGCAGAGGGACTGAGAGGAGGAGAGCTGAGTAGCTGGAGAGCGCAGTTAAAAGTGATGGAAACAGAAGGTAGGAGAGCCCTGCTCAAAGGAGCGAACAATCTAAAGGGAGGGGAAGACAGACAGACACATGGATGAGACGGAGAGACGGGAGAAACGGAGACGGAGTCGAGGAAGGGGGAGAAGGGAAGAAGGGATGAGAAAGAGAGGTAGCCGACCGGTGGGAGTTTAGGCATGAGACTGGAAGGCTTTAAGGAAAAGGTGGGTTTTTAATGTTCATTTGAAAGAGGACAGATTAGGGGAAGTTCTGATGGAGCGGGGGAGCTTGTTCCAATGGAGGGGAGCATGCTGCCAACCCTTACTACAACCTCTGCAGAAATCGTATAACTCTGATTGGATGGCTGGCTCTGGCTCAGACAAACTGCAATCATTGTTGTACCCAGCTATTGGTCATTGTGATTTGTCACCTGATCTGAGGTCTTAGATTCCATGTTGGACAAACAAATCACAGGGTTAAATCGCTATGTTTCCTGTATAAACAGCACAGTCGGCCAACAGTAGTGAATTGTGTAATGTGAATCTTGTGAGTTTGTGAATTGCTTAACAATAAGCCACTAAACTTACTGTTTATTGTGTTTTATTGTTGTGCTAATTCCAGCAACTTCACATCAACTTATATAAGCTATATAAAGGTTTCTTCATAGGAATCTCAGTAACGGAGGTAACCAGCCCCTCTCAGGGGCGGATTTAGGAAATTATTATACCCCGGGCGATGTAGGGGGGGGGGCGATTTAGGCCCCGCCCCCTTTCCGACTTCTAAGGCTGCCGGCGGCTGCACAGTATGTGCAGGTCCGTTCAGCAGTGACAGTGTGCTGTCCCGCTGCTCTGATTGTGTTTTAAACACACTGTCACTGCCAAACGGACCTGCACAGTGTGCAGCTGTCGGCAGCAAGTCCCTGCTAGGGGGGGCGATCGCCCGGATCTCCCCCCCCTGGATCCGCCACTGGCCCCTCTGCCATGATTGGCTACAGTAGTTGGCCTAAACAGATGAGGACCCATTTTTCTGATTGTCTTGTGTCTATACTAAATTATTTTGAAACAGGTTTACAGAAGTCATTTACTGTCAGAGAGCAATCTATCGATGCGTATGTGACTCCTACCGTCCCTCATTCCACGAGCTGTTTGATTGGATTCATTAAACGTTGGTTTGATAAAGGTGGGCAGCCCTAGAGATGTAGATAGTGACATGTATGTGCACAAGCACATAGGTTTAGCTTATGTAGGACATGAAAGAGGAACTGCAGTCCTGTCTTACACAGCACAACATGTACTGATTGTGCATATGTGTAAGAACAGGTCAAGGAGCACACAAGAAAAAGTGCATTTTTGTGCATTTTCCTCTTATCGGTCGCCAATGACCCACGATAAGTGCCATGAGTTTGATCACGTTTTTATCCTACTAAGGAAACGTTATAAACGTTTTGAGTGCAATGTAAATCAATGGAAGAGTTATTATCACAGGGAGCTCTGAACTTGTTGGGCTGTAACAAGAAGTGTCATCGTGAACTAAGATTTTGGGTACATATAAAATCAATGTTCTCATTTTATAGAGCCGCTCATGCTCTCCTCCTCGGAGAACTCACTTCTTGTTCCACCATCATTTTGGCAGCTTACAAGTCTAGCGCATCATATTTCACATGACCCCATCTGTAGAATTAGTGAATTAGGAATTGGCAAACCTTACCTGTTCCTTTGTCACAGAAAGACGAAGATGCTGTGGTGATCTTAGAGAAGTATTTGGCTCAGTGGGATCAATTGCTTCTGGTAGATCCCAACTGGCCTCAGCCGGCTGTTTTACTGAGGCTTCATCTCCAATGTCCCAGCAATTGCTGCCATTTCTGCTGCGTAGCTGCTGCTGTGACATTGAGCTGCTGTCTGCTGTCATATTCCCGAGATCGTCCTGCTGGACCCATGTGTCACTGGTAGGACCCAGCTCTTTAATCTCAAACCCTGAGTCTTTGATGATAATACCTTCCTCTCTTATATTGGAAGTATCTTTCATTGTTTCTGGGCGGGATGTGGTTTCACCTGGGGATCTGGTGATTAATTCCTGGTCTTCAGTTTCGGCATTGGAATCCTTTGCCCTGGGCTCAGGCATCAGATACATCTTATTTTTGGACATGCACAGAGCATTGGCTTTGATACCAATAACTTTTAAATTAAAACCAAGGAAATCACTGCATTTTGGAAGCGAATTTTCTACGTATTGAAGATTACGCTTCTCATTACTTGTCTCTAATAATTTTAATATGGTGGAAGCCGTTTCTTTGGAGGTCTTTATAGGGACAAAACAAACCATAGGATCTCGGTTTCCTTCCATGGACTTTGTGTTTGGTCTGCTAGGAGACACCAGATTTTGTGTCTGCACCATGGGTGATTGTGTAGTCGCTCCTTCTCCAATCACCCTGCTCGGTTTGCAGCCCACTGGGAAGATGTTTTTGGTAACCGGCGATACGTATATAACGGAAGACGTTCTGGTGATGTCATTGCAGCCGTCCAGGCATTGAATCTTCTGTTGGATGGCGGGAGGCAATGAGGAAATTGGGACAGACTTCACTTCTGCGTCTGCTGGTATTTGATAATAATGTTCACACTGCGGCGGCCTCGCAGATATTGTGTTTCCTGATGATTGAAAAACTGACGCCATGTTTGTGTACGATTTTACTAGTGCTCGAGGTGTTGTGGGCACAGATGTTGGCAAGATTTCGCCGAGTTGTAATTATGCCGTTTTCAGATGACTGTCTTTAAGAAAGTTGCTCAACCGGGCGAGGTGACAGGGAGACTGTGACAGGTTGTGGAACATTTCCTGTTATTACACAGATGGTAGCGATAGAAGGGACCAAAGAAATTATCTTTTGATTTTAGTATTAGGGTTCTTTGCAAGACATGTTTTCTTGTTGTTTGATGCTTCGTATCACTTGAAGCAAAAACCTTTGAAGACTGGAAGCAAAGAAAAATGTATTAACTTAAAAGACAACACCCAGCATTTCCATAAAATCTGGAATGTAACATTGACTTATCTTACACTTGTGTATACTGATTTAAAAACATTCCAAGTCACTTGTGACTTATGTAGGTATCAAAATGTGCATATAATTCAGGATGTTTTCATCCCCATTATCCCCACCCTTTGGTTCTGTCATGCTTCCAGTGATTGTTCACTTCCATCAGCCCTTATTACTGCTCTAGAAATATATCAGAGGCATCACTTTACCTATCATACAGCCCACACAATTTGCCATGGATCCCAACCAGGGATTTCTAAGGCTAGCTACAAGAGGCGATCAAAATTATTTTCCAAGTGGTTCTCGCACCGGTTTTAAAGTTTGCTAAACTGTCATTTTTAATAAATTAATATGATTGTATCTTCAATCGTCAGTTTTATTGTATTTCACTATGACGCTATATTTGTCCTTAAAAATTAAGATAAAAAAAAAACTAAGATTCCTATATTGAATCAAATTCCTTTCAGTCACTGGCTACTTTGAATATTGATTAAAGTCTCATGTATTACTTGTCAAACCTAATCTATATGTAAAACTAGATTTACACATATTGGGTCTGACTCATTAGTGATCTTATCTTGTGCAAAAGTTAAGATGCTTATTTTAAGAAGAAACGGGGAGATAAGAGTGAAGTTAAGATGGATTTTCATCTTAACTTAAGAAATTCTTCACTTACGCAGTGGATTTTGCTTCTTATCTCCCTTTTTTAAACATGCACAGAGTGGATTTGCTTAAGATAAGCAAAAAACGGCAGATAAGATCACTAATGAATCAGGCCCATATTTAGTGTAAACACAGCCTTTGGTTGTATTCTCAATTCATATGTAAACACAGTGATAAATAGGATTCCTCACTGAGACCAGATTAACATTCTGAGATAGGCTAGAATTTATGTTCAATATCTTAATAATAAGATATGTAAAACAGAAAGAAAAGTTGCTCAATCAGTTAATAGGTTCACAGCAGGTGCTTGGAAGGATGGGGTTATCCGCTGTGATGTGGCGTTTGGCTTATCACGCATCTGCAAATATGTGTAACTAAGGATTCTGCATTTTTACATACAAGTAGAAATAGCAGCTTTGTTACTCGTTAACAGCGGTGTGCTGGGGAATTTTTCTTTGTATTTGCTCCTTTCGAGCACCTACTATGAACCTATAAATTGATTGAGCAACTTTCCTTTCTGTTTTGTATGTTTGAGAGGCATGCTCTGCCATTTGGAGGCTCTTGGGGTACCTCTTGGTAAGAAAACTCTCAATTTAAAAACACATATGTGTATTACCCAAAAATATGGACTCTCATTGATTAGAGTTAGGACCACCCTATTAGCAGAAGCACTGTGACGTGGCGGGTGGCTTATCGTGCATTTGCAAATTTGTGTAAATAAGGATTCTGCATTTTAGGTACAAGTAGAAATAGCAACTCTGTTACTGATTAACAACGGTGTGCTGGGGGATTGTTCTCCTAATAAGCTTTGTAATAAGTAAAAGGTTTAGAGTCTTGCTAAATGTCACTATCATATCTGTTGTTAAATCCTTAATAATTTAAAATTCTACTTATGTATATGTGTGAACTGATCCCATTGTTTAAATAGTATAGAACTCAGTCTGATTTATTATGGTCAGTATTGAACTCTCTCAAGCTAACGTTGGCTGCGACAGCGTAACACCATATTTAAACTAATGTTTGATTAATAAATGTATTTATTTATTTTCCCTTCAAACAACTGGATTGGACAGTCAAGTATTTTCACTTTATTAAGTTTGTAAAATTGTGATAAATTCTTGATCTTTAGATAGTTTAAGCTAAATTTGAGCGAGGTGAACATGTTCAACATGTTCGAGGTTTGCATAGAATTTAAAAAAAAATTCCACTAGAACAGCGGATTTGAACTATTATACAGTCATGTTCACTATTGAAATTCTAGACATTAAAGAAATACGAGAATATGTAACCATTTACGATTCGGTGTTAGTCAGCATATCGATGCTGACTACCCTGACAAGACTCACCCCGACAACAGGATTCCGAAGGAGCTGCTTCCCGACCTTGACCAATGATGACTCCTCTTCACCCCGACTTCAGCCAATGACGGTGAAGTAAGAAGATGGCTGCAGTTGATGACGTCATTGAGCATGCCGACGCGATTATCGCAGTTGTTAAGGGGCTAATGTAAGTATGCACCCATGTACAATTTAGAAGCCTTTGTAAACTTACTTACATGACCCCCTTAACAACAGCGATAAACGCATCGGCATGCTCAATGACGTCATCATCTGCAGCCATATTCTTTCTTCATCGTCATTGGCTGAAGTCGGGGTGAAGAGGAGTCATCATCGGTCAAGGTCGGGAAGCAGCTCCTTCGAAATTCTCAAGGTGGGGTAAGTCTTGTCGGGCTTCTCGCCATCGATATGCCGTACCCCACCGTTCCGATTGAATAGGCATAAGAGAAACATTCATAGATTATTGTTCACTTTTAACTGCAAGCTACGAAGCAGAACTTCCTATCCTACTTACTTACTTAGCAGTTAGGAAATGCGCAATGAGGTGATCGAACAAAAAATTTATTTCATTATTTTCGAGATTTGTTTGACCAAATGTTCAAGTATGTTGAAGTAAACTTGTCCTCATAGTTTTATGTAAAATGTTGTGCCATCCACAAGGTTTTTAGCGCATTGGTACAGGAAATAAAAACAAACAAACAGATCATTAGAACTTCCTAAGGAAACCTCAGACATTATACTCATGTTCTAACAACTGGGGGAGCTAGATAATAGCTCTCAGAATAATAGTAATAACATCCAGATACTTCACACTCACATTATAGATAAGGCTAAATATACCTTTGTTCCCTGTGCAGGTACCAACACTGGAAGGTGATCCATTTGACTGAAATCATGTGACCACACACAATATCGTGACTTCTAAATCTAAGGGGGAATTCAATCCCCCTGAAGTATGTATTCAATTACGAAGTACGAATTCAACCCCCCCGAAGTACGGATTTCAGGGAGCTGTGAACAAAAAGCCGGCGTTGAAACTACCGTAATAATGGTAATAATGCTCACGCCGCGTTACTTTTACCCGTAACGCGGCCAATTGAATTCCCCCTAAGAATGATGTTTTTTCTTTGCAGCAAGTTTGTGTTTGACAACAATAAGGAAGAGGGGGGGGGGGGGGGGGGTTCTACATTAACAATCCCTCTTATATCCTGATCATACTAGATCCAACCTTGGCTGACAGTGGTTCTCCTTCCTCTAGGGATATATGTGTGACTTTTTTAAAAAAATATATGAGTAGATTATACTACATTATAACTGCTAGTTTTATGACAGTAACAAAAATGTGTACAGCCCTTCATTCATTGAAGGGAGATGTTGTGCAGGACAGGATGGAATTGGTGGAGGGACACCTCTAAAGCACACTTCTACAGCACACCTCTAGAGCACACTTCTACAGCACATCTCTAGAGCACACTTCTACAGCACACCTCTAGAGCACACTTCTACAGCACACTTCTACAGCACACCTCTAGAGCACACTTCTACAGCACATCTCTAGAGCACACTTCTACAGCACACCTCTAGAGCACACTTCTACAGCACACTTCTACAGCACACCTCTAGAGCACACTTCTACAGCACATCTCTAGAGCACACTTCTACAGCACATCTCTAGAGCACACTTCTACAGCACACTTCTACAGCACACTTCTACAGCACATCTCTAGAGCACATCTTTAGAGCACACTTCTACAGCACACCTCTAGAGCACACCTCTAGAGCACACTTCTACAGCACACTTCTACAGCACACCTCTAGAGAACACCTCTACAGCACACTTCTACAGCACACCTCTAGAGCACACTTCTACAGCCCATCTCTAGAGCACACTTCTACAGCACACCTCTAGAGCACACCTCTACAGCACACTTCTAGAGCCCATCTCTAGAACACACTTCTACAGCACACCTCTAGAGCACACTTCTACAGCACACCTCTAGAGAACACTTCTAGAGCACACTTCTAGAGCACACTTCTATAGCATTAGTCTCCTAAGATGACTTTTGAATAGGCAGATGCATTAGATTTAGCATTGTTCTTGACTAGGATGCGAGCAGACATTTCTACTCCCTAATGGAACCAGCACATGTCTAACCAGCGATTATTATTAAACTTTTGCAGATGAATGATCTACATGTTACTGTCTGCACATGTAGCTATAATACCGTAGGTAATACCATATATATATAATAACATAGATACCATAGGTGCTTCCATTTGCTACAACAATCTAGTAATCAGTGCTAAATTACTAGCTAATCATTCACATTCACTGATCCTTGGTTTAGTTCACCTGGACCAAGCGGGATTTCTATCAGGTAGCGAAAATATTAAATTCATTAAATGTATCCGCCCATATGAAACATGTAGTATAGAAGCAAAGGCTCTCTCTCTTGATGTGAAGTATTTGGCAGGATCAACTAGCACAAATTACGATGAATGTCACAATTTCTGGTAGCTTTCTTATATCTAACGTTACTAGGTAAGGTTGCCTTCTTTCCCATACCATATTTCCCCTGCACAAAATCTGCGTCTCTCTTCTACTCTCATCGCATCCTCCAATTTTTGGTTACAGGATTTTTTTCGGGCTGCACCCACTTTGTGGAATTCCCTCCATCGCACCACAAGACTTTCCTCTAGTCTTCAAACCTTCAAGCATTCTCTGCAAACCCACCTCTTCAAACAAGCTTATAATATTCCTGAACCACCCTTTTAATCTCCCTAGTTTACCCTATTACCACCCTCTACACAGCTAACACAAGACAACAACCCTCCGACCAACATAGTTGTGTGACTGATCACACAGCCCCCTAAATACCTTGTAACCTTTGCATTCTAGCTGGACAAATATGCAATATGATGTAGCACCTATCCTTGTGTTTCAAACTCCCATTGTCCCATAGATTGTAAGCTTGCGAGCAGGGTTCTCTTACCTCTCTGTCTGCATGTATTACCCAGTATTGTTTTATTACTGTTTGTTCCCAATTGTAAAGCGCTACGGAATCTGCTGGCGCTATATGAATAAATGATGATGATATTTTCACTGTGCATTGAGACCTCAGCAATACACCTTAAGCCTGACATATTGGGTGTCTCTAGGACATGCAATTTCAGTTTCAGTTTCAATTATTTCTCAAAATCTCTTTGTTAAATGCCACACATTCTTCTATGCTCTTCTGAGTTAAGCCGAGTACACACTACAGAACATTTCTCCCGATGTGATATCTGTAGCGATTTTACGAACGACTGAAAGTCCCGATCAGCAGCCGATTCCTGTGCACACACTGTACACGTTTTACACGATTTACCATCACATCTGTGCTCTTCATCTGTTATAACCGTCGGCTGAAAAGATCCTGACTCTGTAGCTTCTACGGGAGATCTCTGGACACTGCTGGTTGTGAGGATGTACACACTGCACAACTGACATCGTTCCATTGTTTATAAAGATTTTTCGTCCAGTTGTAAAATCAAATGAAACAATGCGATGAGCTTTAGAACGATAAAACCTGATGGTGGAGCGTACATACTAATGCGATATCTGACCTAACAGTCGTTTATCGTGTGATTGGGCCAATAATCGGGTGATAAACCTGTAGTGTGTACCCAGCTTTAGTTTCTTTACAAATTCTTTTATTAATATTTACTGATAATGCAATTGTGGATAAAATACAAATAATATATAACTAATACAATGTAAATCATTTTATATATATATATATATATATATATATATATCTAATATATAAATGTCTAGTGGCGTGTGTTAGTCTCTCTGTCTGTGTGTGTGTGTGGAAAAAATAAAACCAAGCTGCAGCGCCACCTGCTGGGCGGAGTTATACACTGACCTACTAAATTCTTAGTGTGTGTGGAAAAAAAAATTCAGAAAGGACTGAAATTTGGTATACTGACATGTTTTTAATTTGTTAATTTCATTTGTTAATTGTTGAAAGTGTTTATAAAGATTTAAAAAAAATATATATATATTTCTTGAAGGAGAAGTGACAGTTGGGAGTGGTTGGTGGTTGCCGGGGGTGACAGTGGGGAGTGGTTGGTGGTTGAGGCCTGGGCTATGGCCCAAATGCATGACAAGAACCTTTTTAACACCTTAAGTAGCTTGATTTGACTAGAATGCATGAGTATCATGCACGGGTTAACTTGTGTATATATATATATATATATATATATAATTTACAGAACAGCATAACGCACAGAAATACTGTAAGGAACAACATTGATTTTACTGGTAGAGGGAGGTGTGTGCGGGATCAGACTAGGGCGCAGATCTGGTAATTGGGGCACGGCCTGGTCATGATGCTAACTGTGCAGGGTAGGTACTGTAGGTGGCATATTACTGATCCTTTGTATGTCCTGGGTGATACACAAATGGGAGTATTCTCAGTATAAGTTATGTACGTTAGTTAAGACCGGTGGTTTTTCTGGGGTCTGGCAGAAGCCAAGTTGCAGACAGGAAGGAGGTCCCCAAACAGGTGTGACAGCACCTAAGTGTCCTGTCATCTGATTTAGTGTATTTTATCTGGACAGGTAACTAGGTGCACAACGAGTTGGGGGCTTCTCCCCCTCACTCAGGTGCAGCAGTAGATAACATCATTGTCCTATATACCTGGTCTTATCACCTAGTGCACATTTATAGGTAAGGTAGGTAAGTGATGTGTTATATTTATCCAAATGACAGCGACTAAATATTCAAGTGCTGATAGTGTTTGTGTACAGGAATAAAAAGTGCTTAATGAGGTGTTTGATAAACACTGAGCACATTGTTCTTGTAAGTGCTCTCCCTCCGGGGGGCAGGAATTCAACAAATGTTTGAAACTATCATTACAAGGAATACATTATGGAGTTAATATTTGTGTTATTATACTGTATCATGCTATGTTTGTGGTTTTTTTCTTTTTACACATGTATATGACTTTGTGAATGAATGAATGAATGATATAGAAGAGTAGAGGACAGATCTTCATCAGTATTTTTTCATTCATATGTTTATTCACTTGGAATATATGTTTGATTTATGATCAATAAGGTATTTTTTTTAACACTTTTTTAGAGGATCATTTAGTTTGTTATATAGGAAAGAATATTAGTTTTTCACCGAACTTTAAGCACTTTTTATTTATGCCCACAAACACTATCAACGCTTGAATATTTAGTCACTGTCATTTGGATACATTTTATTTTATAGGGAAGTGTATATCCCTATTCTGAATGAGTAAAGATGCTCATAGACGGTGCACAGGATACACTAAGTTTTTTCTTTTTATTAGATGTGTTATATTTAGTATTATATCCAACAGTATGCTATGTACACAGAACATGTTACTATAGCACAGACACAGTAAGGTTATAAAGACAATATCGGGTAGACTCAGGGGTATATTTACTAAAATGCGGTTTGAAAAAGTGGAGATGTTGCCTATAGCAACCAATCAGATTCTAGCTGTTATTTTGTAGAATGTACTAAATAAATGACAGCTAGAATCTGATTGGTTGCTATAGGCAACATGTCCGCTTTTTCAAACACGCAGTTTAGTAAATATACCCATCAGACTTTCTTTTACATCCATAGTATTATAGAGTTGTGGTCTAATAAAAAAGTATATAATGGTGAGAATAATTATGTTTTTTACTGGGAGATATAAATATTTGTAACATTGTAGCATAATTCCTTGGATGTGTTACCATGTAATTTTCACTGTCACACTGTAACATTGTGAGGCTGATAACATCCTAATGAAGAGATGTCTTTAGTATGATGTTCTGCTTAAAAAAGTGTTTTTGGCTTAATTAAGGGACGCTGTGTTTTCTGTAGGACACTTTGCCTGCGCTGCATGTAGATCATAGTACAGATTGATGTCCCCCCATAACCTGCCCACCCAGGGGAGGGCTGGCAAGCTTTAGCCCAGGGGGCAAGACTCGACTTAGTAACCTATTTTAAATGAAAAAAAAAAAAAAATGCAGGTGGCCCAGTGATCCAGCCCAAGCTAGCCCTCTTTGGGCCCAGCCTGCCCCTGTGCTCACCCCCAATTTCATCACAAGATGTATATGAACATATTTAGTATTAGATACTTCAAATGGTAAATAATACCTGTAATAAAGCTAATATAAGCCCAACAAATGGGTTTTGTATTCTTTTGCATTTTTTAAAATTAAAATGTAATGAGGGAGGGGCCTAATCTAGTAGTTATCTTGTTACATTGTTACCATGATCAGGGCCGGTGCTAGGGTCCATCGCACCCTAGGCATTATTACAAAATCGGCGCCCCCCCCCCTGCAAAAATCGGCGCCCTCCTCCCCCCGTCTTTCCTTACCTTGTCTCACCACCGCCGTCTCTCTGCTCCGTCTCCTCCCCTCCACTCACTGACACTAGTAAGTGGAGGGGAGGAGACGGAGCAGAGAGGCGGCGGTGGTGAGCAATAGCCTCTTCCCCCCCTCCCCGTGCATCTGAATGCTGTGCGGCGGCCGTGACAGGTATGGTCAGCGGTCGCCACGCAGTTTTAAAGTAATTTACCATTCTGTGGCGCCCTCCAGAGCCCGGCGCCCTAGGCAAGTGCCTAACCTTGCCTAATGGGAGCGCCGGGCCTGACCATGATCAATGACAAGGACAGATCTCAGCAGCATATAATAACGTCAGGCAGAGTTATACCCCTGTGTGTTACAAGCGCACTAATAATAATAATTACTTACAATATAAGATTCATTCTTTATCAACAGACCACCCCCAGAATACGATGCAAAACCTTTCAGCAGATTTTACTTTCCCATCGCCCCCCCCCCCCCCCCCCCCCTCCCAGGACACCCCCGTAAGGCAGAGGGATTCCCCTGTGTATTATATGAGCAGTAATAGTAATATCTTACCTATGTGAATATTACTCACATTATCAGATTGACTCAGTCCTCAGACCTCTCTGCAGGTTTCACTTTCACATCCCCCCCCTTCCCCGGACACACCCGTCAGATTTTAGAGTAAACAAGTTATACAAGTTCTGCACATAGTGATAATTGCGCAAGAAATCCCTTTACCGCCAATTACCAATGCAGAGAAGTCTTCCCCTGGCACCTCATACCCCAGAGGTGCCACCCGCAGCCCGGGTAACCATCACTCCTTCCATACAATGTGACACAACCACACACAGGACAATAGACACAATGTAGCGCTATATAACAATCCCCAACAACACTAGTTACACAAAATATAACCCCCACCCGGCAGCATCCGTGAGCTATAGGGTATGAGTGATGGATTGGACAACACAGACTCTGCTGTAGGTGAATCTGTAAATGCGTTTCCTGGAGCGGACATCAGACGCACCTGGGACAGCCGGACGCACCTGGGACACAGCCGGACGCACCTGGGACAGCCGGACGCACCTGGGACAGCCGGACCGCACCTGGGACACAGCCGGACGCACCTGGGACACAGCCAGACCGCATCTGGGACAGCGGGACGCACCTCTGACCATGATCACAATACATCATACTAGTTTATTGCAATTAATCCTTAAAGGGGATCTTGACCTTAACGTTTCGTCCCCTATCCCACCTCCCTATACAGTGTACCCTTATTCCATATTAGATTTACCCCCCACTATAATCTGTCACCCACCTTCCAGTTGATCACAGCTCCTGGCACCCTGAGCATCTGATCTAGTTGCAGACAGATGTGCGCTTCCTGCTTCCTCTCACATTCCCCTGACATCAGATATTATTCTAATGTGTTGTGGTAACACAGGAACCAAGAGAATAATACAGGTAAACAAGGTAAAGCACATCCCTATCTCTGTTACTTGTTACAAGCAGATAAAATGTGTTATCCTTATAATCATGAGAACTAGATAAATACAGTCCAGGGTGATTTTCTGGGATTGTTCTAAATATGTAAAAGTAACAATAAGAACATTATGGAAAATAATTTTTACCATGAAAATGGGTCTGGCCATAGACCTGTAGACCGACTCTGGTGTTGAGGGCAAGGGTTAATTTGTTTGGCTGTGCGGCTGAGATAGAGCTGTGATCTCCACACAGAGCAAAAATGATAGCGGAAAAATGTGAGAAATTCTGTTCCTAAGCACAGAATATTGCAAATATTGAGGAATACTTTTGAACATGTTGCTTATCTATACCGTACAGAAATAGCTCACATGCATCTCACCTCCTCACTGTCCCTATTTTGTAGGGACAGTCCCCTCTTTACCTAGTGTGGAATGTGGGCAGGGCAACACCTTCTATTCTTAGGTGTGTGGCGCGGGGCTATGACATCATAACCCTGCGCCCCGTCCCAGTCCATTACAAACATGGAGGAGCAGCAGCCGTCTGTTGGGTGGTAAGTGTGGGGCTGTCACTGTGACATTATGGCACTCATTCAGTGTTTGAGGTGTACCATACACCCTGACGCCCTATGCAACTGTCTAGATTCACCTTGTGGTAATGCCGGTGCTGCAGTCGCAGCATCTACACGGTGGTGGAGATAAAAACATAATTTCAGCGTGGCTGATATTGAGGAAGTGGGACCCATCCCTAGGGCACAGAGTTAGTATTGAGGAGGAGAATAGCTCTAGACTGCGCTAAGGAGTCTGAATATCGAGATGGAGAAGGAACCTCTCCACAAAGGCCGGGCCCTTTAATTATTATAATCTTTTATTTAGACGCAACAAGAGGTCTGCAGCGCATTATATGACATATACAGAAAGCAGTGATCCATCACACATTACATGAAGAACAAAATACAAAGACCTGATATTATGAATAAACAAAAGTAGAGATAAGACGTTAATGCAGATCAAGTTATTTACAGGACAGAGAGTAAGAGTGACGATAGTGACCAGCAGGAAGTAGGCCTGAGCCTAAGAAATCAAGGCTCCTAGAACCGCTTACTTCTGAGCAGCTGGTATAGCTGCTGCAGCGCCTCTTTGCTGTGGGCTGGCTGGTATCAGCTTCCACTTACTATGGATCAGGACTGCAGGGTAGTGGGCAGAGTGTTGACACAGGACAGCCAGGGAACGGATTAGATTGTAAGCTTTTATCTGTTGGTCACAGAATATAGTAGGCAATAGGTGTTGGGGTATCGGGGTTCACTGATACTTCTATCAATCACCTTCAATGTCAATCAGATCTTCCGTAATTTTCAGTCGACTGGTGAACAGAAAAACACTCAACACATGTATGGCATAGTCAGGAGAAGCCGGGTCAAAACACAGGAAGACAGACAGAAGTCTGCAATAAATACAGGAGCGCTGGAGCACAGGGAGACCTAGATACTCACCCTAATGGTGTCAGAGCCTCCGTAAAATAGAGGAAACTTGAAATGGTGGACAGTAGTTTCAGCGGTCAGAATTGCTGACCGCCCACAGGAAGCCGTGGAAAGCATCTCATTGCCCTGGTAACAGGCGTGCATGCGCCCCTAGTGTCAGACCCGACAGGCGAGAGCGGAAGCGCCCCATTGCTAGGCAACGGGGTGCACAAAAACACCAGGAAGGAGTCCGTCTCCGGCTGTAGAGGACAAGCGGGGACGGCGCCTGACATATATAGAAATACACATGCCATGTTATCTTACACCATTATATATTATCCATAATAATATCATTGTCCTGCTTTTCATTTCACAATTAACCCTGTATTTCATATTATAGACTCCCCTATATGGGAATATGCGAATATTACTATAAATGCAACATTAGCCCAATCTCAATAGACCTTTTCAGAGTTGTATAGTGTTGGATATGCCCTTTGTTTCTGATTCTAAATGATTTGTATTCTGGTGTCTTGATTGCATCATACAAATCTGCGTTCATGTTGGGCTCTGGATATCTGGTGGCATCATTTATGTCTGTTTCTGATTGTCTCCTTGCTTCTGTCTACTGGTCTGCGTTTACAAGCTATTCACAACTCAGAATCCCCAGGCACGGACTGCGGTAACTATCCATTGCTCTACAGAGGGGCTTTGCAGTGATTACTGGACTCTGCTAATTTGCACCAGTCTCACCTCAAGAGACACTCTGCATTATTATACCAGTTATTTCAGTATTATACGGAGAGGGGCTTTTCAGTGATTACTGGCTTTGTGTTACTTTGCATTGCTTTAAGAGACATCCTGCATTGCCAAAATACTGTATAATATGCTCTAGTATAACTTCAAGATATATTGTTTATGTCAGCATTACACATTATTTCACAAAGAGTGGTTTTGCAGCAATTACTAGACTCTGTGTTAATTTTCATCAGCATTGCTTCAAGAGATATTGTGCATTATCTTGCCTTGCCTAAAGACTGTATAATCTGTTCCAGTACAACTACAAGAAAATACTGTTTAATATCTTGCCTTGTCTAGACTGAATATCTGCTATAGTAATACTTCAAGAGATATTGTTTATTTTGGTTATGCAACAAAAGTCTATTCATCTCTTGCGTTTTATTATGGCAATTATTCATTCATTCCTGCATTACTCCATTTTTATGTTGTGTTTATGCTTTTCTTGTTTGCTCTGATTCTGGAATAAACTGCATAACAATTTTCTCTACACCATCCCCTCCTTATTCCTGTGCATGCCTAACACTTTACGACTGTATATGTGCAACTTCACTTCTTCTCAGGCATTTTACATTTTCTCCAATAGAAGTGCAGAAGGACATTTACATATAGTACTATTCAACCCAGTTGCTGCATTTCCTCTCAAATCTAACTCACCCACTGTTTATGGAGCCACTTCCAAAAAACTGCCATTCTGTGAGATACATGATTATTACTAAGAAACTTCATAAAATAAAATAGTGCAAAAATAGTGTTATTCCCTAGTTCAGTAAGCTCTCAGGGACAGACTTGTTCATTCTGCAATAGAGCATGTTCAATTTGTGTCTTTATGAATAAGCATATTAATAAGCAATGCTGAAAAACAGATTGTAGATTATATGATGCAAACAACAAAAAAATAACTATACTGTACAAATCTTATAATATAATACCACAGGCTAGATTTACTAGGCTGCGGGTTTGAAAAAGTGGGGATGTTGCCTAAAGCAACCAATCAAATTCTAGCTTTCATTTATTTAGTACCTTCTACAAAATGACAGCTAGAATCTGATTGGTTGCTATAGGCAACATCCCCACTTTTTCAAACCCGCAGCTTAGTAAATCTAGCCCACAGTCTTTTGAAATGGTACTGGACGTACTGTGGAGTTATAGTATGCCTTATTATATTAAGAACAGAACAAGGGATATTACATGACCTATATTGTTGTAATAAAGTGTTTCTTCTCATACACAGGTGCTGGACACGGGGAGGTATAAAGCCAGAGATTATATCTCATGGCCGTTCTCAGCTGGGGGCCATATTACGTAATGTTGGTCATGGACAGATTTTTGGCACTGGTCAGATTTTTTTTTATGTTTACTATTATTGTTTTCTTAGCATGTATTTGTTGTTAATATATAGTCTATATATTACATTAATGTTTCATAATGAGTCAGATAATCAATGGAAATGTCTGATACACAACACATAGTACTTTATAACACAGACAGTTGTAAAATGAAATATATGGATGCATCTATGTCTACGGGGGTTGGGTATGAATTTTCGATGGAAGAAATACAGACACTTATCTTGCCGACATGAAATTGCAGACAGCCTAAATGCCGGTATGTAAATTTTTGCGACACAGATCAAATACCGCCAATATGATTGCAGACAGGGAAAATGCAGACAGTCACAATGCTGACATTAAAATGGCAATGCCAGAGGATCCAGCAGCTATACAGCCCTGGACCTGCAGACAGCAAACAGTGTTAAAAATAAATAAATGTAAAAAGAATGCGTGCCCCCCGACTCCCCAGTCATATTAACCCTAGTGCTGCCATCCTAGTGTTGGTTGGAGGAAAATCGGGGAGACAAACAGTATGAAGTCCTATCGATTCTCTTTCAACCAGCCCTAGTCTTAGCGAGCCAGAGCTGGTGGCACTATAGCAGGGGAACCGCAGACGGGGGTCCCCCTGCCATGAGGCCAGCCAGCCCCAGGCTGGTCGGCACAGGGCTGGATTCCCTAGGGAGTTGGGATCCACAAAAATAAATGCAGGCCCCCTCCCTAGTGGTACTGACAGCACCATGGCTCTTCCCACACCCCTGGGCGGTGGGTGTGGGGTAATATTAAGTTAATGATAACCCTAGTGCTGATCAGAGATAAATCGGGGAAGGGGGGGGAGGGGGCAAACAGCGTGGGGACCCTTCAGCCCTAGGTTTAGCCAGCCGACCCTGGTGGCACAATAGCAGGTTAACCCACAGCAGGGGCCCCCCTGCCGGGATGCCAACCAGGCGCAGGCTGGTTGTTTTTGTAGGTCAAGAAAGAAAAAGAAGAATGCTGGAACTTTGTGGGTGCACTACACAGTCCCACGTATATTAGCTTAAGGCTAATCGCATTAAAATATCACTTTTATTATTTTAATCAATAAAATAGCAATAAAAAGCAGCAAAATATAAATGTGATGTGTAAAATAAAACAGTGTATTACAACTGAATGTGACTTTTGATCTCTTTATTTAAAACATCATCTGGTTGTGCAAATGATTTATGGTGTCTGTTCAGTTCTGGCAGAAGTGTGTTATCACCCTCTAATTAGAAGAACATATTATCTGGATAGTTAATGGGAAGACAAAGTTCTTTAAATTAACGTGCTGAGTAGTAAATCTACTATATTGTTGTGAGTGCCGTGTTAGTTTCTCATGATTGAATTACTTTTAAATTCTATTAATAAATCCAGATAAGAAGAAATATGTCAAAATAATTCTGCTAATCAATCTAGTGCTATGATTTGAGCATCAGATATTATTGTATTGCTCACTGCCTGTCAAATATCTAACTTGGAGTTGGACAGCGTAACCATCTGGAATTAAATTATTATTGCGGATCAGTCAGCCGACAGGAAACCCCAACGCGCGTTTCGCTGTATATGCTTTCTATAGAAACAGATTTCACGTCTCCGGAAGAGTTGTTTTTTTTTGTCAAGCATATTCTGGCTGGATTATTTTGGGGATCAAGCTGCCAGACAAGATTAGTTTGTTTGCGAAGACACTAATAGAATGTTTTTGGAGGGTTTTTTTTTTTTTAATAACTCAATTTGGATTAAAGCTTACAAGTCTGGATCATACATTGTGACTATCTGCATTTTCCCTGTCGGCAATCACAATGTCGGTATTTTATCTGTTACAAACCGTCATTTAGCTTTCGTGTCGACAGAATAACTGTCGGTATTTCTGCTGTTTCAAAAAATAAAATATTGGTAGAACATTCCCAAAGTAAGAAGATACATCACAAAATCTGTTATGTGCTACTTTGTGACAACCTGAACCTATTTTTGGATTGTTGCAACGGTTTCTACATGTGTAGGGATTACCGGGGTAACTTGGTGCTGATTGGCACATTTTTGCACAGTCCAACGGATGAACCAAACATATGCTGGGAAGACCGGGGCATTGTGACAATGTAAATGAATGTAGAACTGATGGTCTATCACTAGCCACAATTATATATTATATATTATATAAATGGCAATAAAAATCAGCAGTAAAAAAAGAGAAAATGTCCTACTGGTTACGTGGTGGGAAATGTTGTAGTAGGCAGTGTTATGCACGTCTAGTTGCTATCCAATAACGATTGTCGATTGCCGTAATGTGGTTCCAAAGCACAATGTGATTTAATAGCCAAAAGTAGCAGAATAACAAATCAGAATAAAATAAGTACAGCCGTTACTTATCACAGGCGCTCTGGATCCAGTGTACAGTCATTCAGGTCTGAAGGCTGTGGTCAAGTAGACTGTCCACTAAGTCCAGAGCCCCTGCTTATATACAGTCAGTGAATACAGTAAAACAATGCAGATGATGTGGTTTGCTTCTATTGATCCAGGCTTCAGGAGGGTCCAGTGTAATGCAGGTCGTAGGCCAGTTCAAACGAAAATATTCAAAGGTGGGGGTCAACTCTCCAGGGGATGTGCTCCGATTTTCCAGCCAAGAATCCAGTTTAAACTAGTCTATTTGCATTATACAGTTAGTATCATTTTAAATATTTATCCCCTAATATCGCTAACTAGAGTATGCAATGTGCGTTCTCGTCGGCGAATGGACCGGACAACTGCGGATAAATAGGGGATTAAAATGATACCAAACATGAAATGTTTCCTGTAACCTGATCCTTTGATTTCACTAACATGTATATAACTTATAATATTAACCATGAATATTGCTACATTTCGACATAAATAACTATGTGTTGCAACTACGATTAATGTGTACTAATTAAATATGTGTATGTTCATGTGAATGTATGTAAATGTGTAAAACCTGTTATTGCCACGTGATGCGGCTGGAATATGCTTCCCCATGCTGTAGCGTGCTCTACGCAGAATTTTCAGACAAAGATGATCAAGTTGTTAGATATTAATTGAAATGACTTTATCCAATTAGCTGACTTCGACAGCAGTACTTTGTGTGATGTTTATAAGTTTGCCCAAAATCCGCAATATGTGTTACAGAGTGTTGTATTGGAACGATATTGATTAAAGATGCTGAACAGTCCTTGATGCAATATAGATGTTTATTCGGTACAGGTTACAGCATGAATGTCATAAAGGTGTCAGAATCAGCTGAGATTTTATAAGGTACAGAGTCTATTTTTAGTATACATATCTTTTATATCCAAAATGACATAATGATCTTCTTAAACCAATCAAAATTCTTCTTAATGACGTTTAATGTTTGTTTCAGCACTTTTGGTAAAATTCCACGTTTAATTTAGACATTGACCAGGTGTCTCGCTATTTCTTTATCTGGCTTTATCAGACTTATTATGCTGACATTTTTCTATTTCTACCCCTTATCCTGTCTATACTCCTTATTCCTGAACTTCGCCCCTCATCCTGCTCTTCATTTTTATGACATTGACCACATAATTTATTATTTTGTTTGTTATCAGACCAGGGGGTAAATGTATGAATCTCCGGATTCTTCATCTCCGGCGTGTTCAGCCTCTTCAGCGCTTAAATTTAAAGCGGCGCTGCCTTGTAAAGGGAAGTTTCCTTTACAAGGCAGCGCCGCTTTAAATTTAAGCGCTGAAGAGGCTGAACACGCCGGAGATGAAGAATCCGGAGATTCATACATTTACCCCCAGGTCACGTAGACTTTGCTTAAGATAAGTAAATCATTTATTAAAGTGCAAGTATTAAAACATAATATTTACTGTGCTTGTTAATATGTTAATGTATATAATGAATACATATTGTGATAATATGGATTATTGTGAATTATTATTTCCACAAGAGTGTGTGACACGGTGGGTGTGATCTTCCCTATCTGTCACTATGAACAGTTAGCGTGTGTACGTGGAATGTTTATTTAAGTATTACTTTGTGTTCCAGTTTAAACTTTGGACTAAGGACAAACACTATTTGGATGAACAGATGAATGCCACCGAATCCCTAAATAATCCAGGTGAGTTACACCTATTCATTCCATTCCTTGCATCAGACTTTCCTATTTCCTGGCCTCTATCCGGTTCTCATCACAAACACAGGAAGATATCAGCTCCTACAACCCCATCAACATCATACATGCTATCAAGGGGTTCAAATGAGAAGTTGCTCTTCATTAACTGCACTCAGGATGCTTATTAACAATTATTGTTCTCTTCTGGACAGAGAGTGAAGCATCAATTTAGCAGGGGAGGGCTGTACATGGTCAGAATCCTGGTCCCAGCCCTTCTTCATCCCATCAACACCTCCCAACCAATCCCAGCATCGCCGACCCGTGAATAACCATACAAGGTAGGATTTCCAGTGTGGGAAATTTGAAAAGTCCTGCAGGAGAGACTTCTGGATGTTTGTGGATTCTGCTGAGCTTGGTATTAAGAGTCCTGTGTCTTACCAGCTCCAAGGTTGTTCCTGATCCAGTTCCTGCTTTCGGTGCCCATCTTTGCTGCTACATCTTGCTGCCAGGAACCTATGCTACATCGGGAGTTGCTCGCAGATCTCTTCACCTGGTGATCACGCTGAAGCAAAGAGACTGAGGTTCAGTTCCCTACCAAGCGGGTAGAGAGCTTTGACCTGAAGCAGTTGGGATCATCAAATCTAAGGAAACGACCTGCAGCTTGGCCAGGACATCATCATTTTCCTAGAACTTGGAATGGTAAAGAAAACCCATTTTCTTTATAAACAATTTGGGGTTATTGAACACTGGGGTGTTATTGGGTGAGAGTTGCAGGTTGGTGAGCAGTGGGTGTTGTTTGAAGTATTGTTTTCGATATATATAATCTATTGTTTCCAGTTATCTGTAATAATGATACAGTTGTATCCATACCTTATTTTTGCCTATGTGATCCTGAACCCATAGATACCTGGGTTCAGGGTCGCCATCAGGGGGGTACGGCCGGTACTGCTGTGAGGGGTCTGGACAGACTAGGGGGCCCGGACAGACCTCTCTGTCTGTCTGGACTCCCTGGACCGTACGGGCCCCGCAGTCGGGCAACCGTGCTGCTCCTTTTATTTTCTTACCTTCTCCGCGATGCTGCAGCTCCGCCTCCCAGACTCTGAAAGGCTGGGAGAGGAGCACGGTCATTACTGTGCATCGCGCTCCCATTGTATGAGGGACCAGGAACTGCAGCATCGTGGAGGAGAAGGTAAGTTAATTAGCTATTCTTTTTTTGAGGGGGGGGGGGAGGGAGAGACTGGGGGACCTTAACTGTGGAAGGGGGGGAAGGAGAGCCTGGGGGACCTGAACTCTGGGGGGGGGGAGAGGGGGACCTTAACTGTGGAGGTGGGGGGACATTAATTTGGGAGGAGAGAGGGAGAAGGGGACCTTAACTGTGGTTGGGGGGGAGAGGGGGACCTTAACTGTGGGGGGGGCATTAACTGTGATTGGGGGGGAGAGGGGGACATTAACTGTGGGGGGAAGGACATTAATTGTGATCGCGGGGAGGGAAACATTCACTGTGATGAGGGAGTGGGGGGGCATGTACTGTGATGAGGGATCGGGGGCACATGTATGGCGAAGAGGGAGGGGGGCACATATATGGGGAGGGGGGCACATGTGTGGAAAGGGGGGCACATGTATGGCGAAGAGGGAGGGGGGCACATATATGGGGAGGGGGGCACATGTGTGGAAAGGGGGGCACATGTATGGCGAAGAGGGTGCGGGGCACATATATGGGGAGGGGGGCACATGTGTGGAGAGGGGGGCACATGTATGGCGAGGAGGTGGCCCGCCAGATTAATTAGTACTGGGCTCCACAGTTTCTGATGGCAGCCCTCTCTGGGTTACTTAGTGGATCGCAGCCCTACACCCTGGTATCTTGGCTGTGAAATTTTACAACACACATGAGCCTACAGAATGAGGCTGTACATCTATAAATGGATCTTTCATCTTTCTGGAATGACCCCGCTGGACCTCAGACCACCATTATTAGCTGAAAACCTGATTATATTGTATATTATTATTATTATTATTATCGTTTATTTGTAAGGCGCCACAAGGTTTCCGCAGTATAGACAGTGTGTGAAAGTTTTGTGGCTGCACCGTCACTTACATACTTGTATTGTGGGAGTCCTGTACTATTTTTATATAAATCTTTTTAATTTTTTTATTTTAAAAAACATTTGTATGAGACACATGTTAAATAAAAAAAAAGCCAGCATAGGGTCTTACCGTCAGCTGACAGTAGATGGCGGCCTCTCCATAGAAAACCTCATTGTGTGTAAGAAAATTATTGGAGTATTTTAAAACATTTAAAATTTACCCCCTTGATTTCAGTCACAATCTGAGCCAGATTAAGACCTCATGGAACTCTAGGCAAGATACTAGGTAAGATTGGGCCCCCTCCTACCCCAATCCGTCCATGCCAAAATGCCTTTCCATGGCATGCCCCAGCATCTTCCCACAATACCATTCTCTTTAAAGTACTTACCCTATACACAGCCTTAACATTTTTCCACCTTTTTCCTCCTTGTATTCAACATGATGACACATACATACCTATATACGTATAGTCCTACAGGCATACATATGCCCATTATTCATAGGAGAAGCGAACACAGCTAGTAAAAAGAGGAGAAGATCCTAAGAGAACTCTCAAAACTGAAAGTAGACAAGTCAATGACAGGACACATCCCAGGATACTAAGAGAGCTTAGAGCGTTTCTGGTTAACACCATTCATGAAATTATTCAATCAGTTTTCAAGCAGGATTGATTTACTAAGAGGAAATCATGTCAAACAAATTTGATTAACTATCTTGACTGTGAGCCTAAATAAAAAAAAAATCTTGCAGTATTTTTACCTGATAATAATAAAGGGCCTGATTCATTAGCGATTGGATCTGCCGTTTTTTGTGGATCTTACGAAAATCTTCTCTGTGCATGCCCAGAAAAGGGAGATACGAAGGAAATTCCGTTGCGTATGCTAAGAATTTCTTAAATTAAGATGAAAATCCATCGTAATTGCACTTAAGAAGTTTTCTGACCACTTAAGAAAAAAGGGTTGGGAATGGGAGGGGATTGGGCGGCGATCCGAAATAAGTTAAGAAGAGTAGGCGTTATTTGTACTGACTTAAGTAGAGTTACCTCCAGATCTGTTGGAGAGTTAAGAAAAAACCTGTGAGTTTTTTTCCTTAACTCCTTGCTGTAACTTAAAGGGTCATGTTTAAATCCAAAGCAGCTACAGCAGCAGCACTGAGTAACAACAATAAACTGTTCTAAAAGCATTGTTCGTTTAAAACACTCACAACTTAATATGCACAACACACATCTTAATACACTTCACCAGAAAAAAAAATGTACATTTTTTTTTAATTTAAGATTTATATCAAACATTAAACATTGTGTTCCTTTTTTAAGAATCAACCTCTTTTTAATTACAACCACCATTGTAATAAATCGCATTGTAAAGTGGCTGATGTATTAACAGTTAGTTGCTGATATTTGTTAAAAACAGCTAACAATACGCTAGTAATAATATCTACTATATAAAAGCCTAGTGGCGTGTGTCTGTGTGTGAAAAAAAAACCCAAGCTGCAGCGCCACCTACTGGGCGAAGTTATACACTGACCTACTAAATTCTCAGTGTGTGTGGGAAAAAAACCTCAGAAATAGCTGAAATTTGGTATACTAAGATGTTTTTAATTTGTTAATTATTAAAAGTGTTTATAAAGATTTTAAAAATATATATATATATATTTCTTGAAGGAGAAGTGACAGTTGGGAGTGGTTGGTGGTTGCCGGGGGTGACAGTGGGGAGTGGTTGGTGGTTGCCGGGGGTGACAGAGCGAGAGGAGTGTGATACTCAGGACCGCTGAGAGAGATCCCTGTGTCTGGATAGACATCTGGATAGATGTGGCGATAAAGATGAAGGATGAGGTGATGGAGAAAAATAATGAGGTGGTGACATGTGGACAAAACCACGTTAAAAAAGGGCGCTTGCGTCGGGAAGTAACGCTCTTCCCCTGAGGAGGCCTGAGCTAGGCCCAAATGCATGACAAGAACCTTTTTAACACCTTAAGTAGCTTGATTTGACTAGAATGCATGAGTATCATGCACGGGTTAACTTGTATAAGCATATAAGCTTACTTCAAGAGAATTGTACGGTTAATGTGTGTGGACTTAAACCATAAGGGGCACATAGGAAATCCACACACACTCATGGGAAGGATATATATACTCCAGAGAGATAAGGGAGTTTGTGAGGATTCGAACTCAGGTTTCTACTGTAAAAAAATGGATGGTCTAACTACTATGCCAAACGTGCAAGTGGAAACAATATGTGCATGAAATAGACTAGAAGGAAAAGCAGAGCATCAACTTCTCTCATAACAAGTTTTTTTCCTTTTTTATTTTTTATTAATGTCAATAATTATACTTTTAAATATTATAGACATAAATCATTGGTACATTCACAGTTTAAATATTTGGATATGGAATTTCAGTCATGTATACTACTACTGCTAATAATACTAATCATAATAATAATAATTGGACTTGAAAGTGATTGTCTTTTCATGTTTATTTTTGGCCACTTAGGTTTTTTTTAGCTTTCATCTGTGGATATTTCCTTTGTCTTTGCAATCAAGTTATTTTGAACAGCTTCTTCTCTGTGTTGTAGCTGCACACAATTATCAACATGATATTTAGCCATATTCCACAAAATGTAGCAGGAATCAAACTCATGAACCCACTGATGAAAAGTGGATTGGCTAACTACAACGCCAACGTGCAGGTGGAAACAGTATGTGCATGAAACAGACTAGAAGGAAAAGCTGAGCATTAATTTCTCTCATAACAAACAGTTGTACTTTATTCATTTTAATTAATGTAACAATCAATTAATTATACTATTATTATTATAAATTCTACAATGAAATATTGGAGCCCTCAGTCCTTGGTACATGCACAATTGGAGCCCTCGGTCCTTGGTACATGCACATGCCAACA
This sequence comes from Mixophyes fleayi, assembly GCF_038048845.1. Classification (NCBI taxonomy): domain Eukaryota; kingdom Metazoa; phylum Chordata; class Amphibia; order Anura; family Limnodynastidae; genus Mixophyes; species Mixophyes fleayi. The sequence goes on from NC_134403.1 coordinate 7,148,838, forward strand.
TGAAGGTTTAAAGATAAACACTAAGAATTACACACACACATTCTCTTGTTCTCCAGCATGAAAAATGTGTCATCTGTAAGTTTGAATTGTAAATAACCGTGGATGCGGATGTAACGGCTAATAATTCGCAATCATAAATATGCACGACACAAGCCATAGTAAACGGCAAATCATATACTAGCGTACTCTAGCGTTCTATAAGTGACACTTTGGAGTACATCCACAGAAACATGGGGATATACAAAATCAGCACAGATACAGGCATGATTCTGGTTTCGAACTCATGACCCTGCTGTTGCCAGCTCACATCTCTAACCAGTAAGGCATACTTCAGATTAAAACACCCATACAACACAACACAGACACTATTGGCATCCTAAAGTGTTGATGACCATAATTAAATGAACAATTGGACACACCTTCTTAGTAACAGACATAAAGCATCATGTTTTGTTTTTAAAAAATGTAATTAAGAAAGTCCATGCTAATGCATATCAGAATAATTTGCAACCAGAAATAAATGCAAACATATTTAAATCAGTATAAAGGAATCAACAGATTTTCTTAACAGCGTTGCATTGTCCCAGCATCAGATCTCATCATCTGATACCTCAGTGGGCCTATACACCTGCATATACTTGTCGCATTACAATCCACTATAAAAGACTGCCTAATGCACACTTGAGGTTGGTTAGGACTCTATAGTGTGTTTTTCTGCTCTGGATTTGTATAGTGGTCTTTTATTTGTATTGAGAGTTAGATTTTAGTTTGCTCTTTTAGAGACACTCTACATGTTTGTGTTTGTAAGATATTTTATCTTACAAATAACAGTGCATCTCTATTTTCATATGTATTGTGCATTAAAATGTGTGTGTTTGTCTTATTAATTGTAACCCACGTTTACGTTTTTTTGGGGGGAAAGGTGGTGTGAAGCTTTTCAATCTAATATCTATTAATATACTACGTATGTGGTTTTGGAAATTTTCCATGTTGCATGTTTATCCAACAGATCCGCAGAAACTGTGGAGGCAGAACACTTCAGGTTCAACATTGATTTGCAAGGTAAAACACTTTCTACTATGGTTTATATCACAATTTTTGAGTTCTCTGACATCCTTAAAAAATAATTGTATTGTGATGAAAGCAAAGGCCTGTTTAATTTTTGTAAACATATACAAATGCAGGCATCGGATAGTTTGGACTTAAACAAAAGTGTACCTTTGAATTTTGGAAAAATGAAATTGTGCTGTAAGGGCTGCCTCTGCCCCTGCTGAGATTATCAGATGTGACTTTAAAGAGCAATAGCACTTAGAAAAATAAGGATGAAGCTTGATTGGTAGAGTTTTGTTTAAAATAGACCAAAAGAAAGGCTTTCCTTTATCTACTACCAAGCCTTAGCTGGGACATGTCTGCCTCACCTGAAAAATATTCAGCAATCAAGGAGGATTGGCAAGTTTCATTTCATGCAGAAGGATCAAGACATAGAGTTTCCTTTTGCAACATGTAAGTATCTAGTTGTTCCTTTTAGGTTATTGTGGGACCTGTGTTAAAGTTAAGGCAACAATTTTAAGAGTTTACTGCTTGAAAGTACAGGTGTGTACAAAGTACACAATCAACTAAGTTTTTATTTCAAAATGGCCTAAGGTTGGTTGCTTTTTTCTCTTATATTTTTAACAGAGAAAGAAGACAGGCATTATGGGTTCCAGCATGACCTGCCTTGCAACACTTCTAACCAATGGGATGAAACCAACATGCGTGTGTTTATCATTTTTAGTTTACAAAGGAGTTGGTATTTTTAGTTTGTTTTCATTTTGTGGCATTTGATTACTGTAATTGTGTCTATAAATAAATATTTTATTTTTGCAATACTCATTCACCTGTAACTCTCTGCTGCTTTGGACACTGTTGAACACCCTTTTCTCCTACACATCCTTCCCTCCATTGTCCATCTAGACACAGTTCTCTCCTGGGTTACTTGCTATCTCTCTAACCGCTCCTGTAGTGTACCTCTGGCACACTCTCCCTTCCACTCGCGCACTCTCTATTGAGGTCTCACAAGGCTCCTTTTTTGGCAAAATGTTGTGCTTTAATAATGTACATCTCTAGTGTTGGGGTACTAATTTGATCATTTGGCCTTCAATACCATCACTACGCCGAGGACACCTGATAATGTATTTTATACAATATGTAGTGTACCTTTAAGAATGCTTCACATTTTAATATGCTCAGGGATATATTCTAGAATTTGTAAGAAGTTTTGCATAGAATGTTATAAGCAGAAGTAAAAATGGCATCTGCAGAAGTATCTGATTACAAATAACGTAATACCTAAAGGCTTCTTGGAGAATTGCACCATAACGCTAGAACAAGTACAACCACAGGCTTGTCAGGAAACTGATCTTGTGATTCATCAACTGTTTTTGCACATCAACAAGTTCCTCAAAAGTACTATAAAAATGTATAACCTGGTATGCATTAAAACAGAGCGGAATATTCAACCACTGACTGCGTTGTGTAATTCTAGTTTTTCGGCTGTATAAAGGATATCATCCTCTCTGTTTGTGTATGGATCAAGCATCGGTCCATTGGTAGCCTACTTTGGATCCGACACACCCAAATGTACATTGCTTTTTCTCACCTATTTCTTACAGCACTATCGTTTGAAAACCACTGTCTTTCTGCATTTGCCTCATAGATGTCCCAACGTTAGTTAAAGCAAATCATGTTCTATATAGAGATCATTCTTATCCCTCATGACAGAGTCACCAACTGGCCTCTAATCTCACTCACTGTGAATAACACAACTATACCCTCTGTGTTTGTTAAAATTTAATTTGTCTGTAAGTTTATGATGAGGATAGGAGGAGCAGATTCCTGAGGCAAACTAGGGCCCAAAACATGTGCTACTTGGAATCTTATCAAAACCATATCACCAAGTTATGTCTTAAATTACAGACACATATTTTAAACCATAAATAAATTACTGTATGCTTTTCTTGTAGTTGCCTTAAAATGTTACACTTTATTTCTACACTTATGTGGAGGGATGCTCCGGCGACGAGGTGACTGAGAAGGAGACGCCGGAAGAAGCTACTCACCAGTCCAGCGGTGAGTATCCTTTTCTCTTTACAGGGTCCGGTGGCAGCGGGCGGGTGAGCCAATCATGGCTCACTTCCCACTGCTGGCCAATCAGGGGCCGGATTGGCGAGCCAATCCTGGCTCGCCTCCGGCCATTCAAACTACTGGCGCCGCCGCCGCGAGCCAATCAGGGCTCACGGCGACGGCTGATGACGTCAGCGCGCCGACGGCTTTATAAGCCGCCGGGCGCCGACACGAGGAGAGTCCGGCGGCGGAGAAGAAGGAGGACGTCGCGTCCAGAGGTCCAGCGGCTGAAGCGGCAGGGAGCCCTTGTAAGGGCTGTGAGCTACCCTACCGCCCGAAGACTTCGATCAAGATGGCGGGACAAGTGGAGTTTCGTGCGCGTAGCAGGTGAGTATCAATTACTCTTTTAGGTCGGGCACAAGGCCGGGGACACCTTCAGGCACTAGGCCTGTGACGCAGGTAGGGGCGGCCATTGTAGGTGTTCAAAAGGGCACAAGGCCCTAGTCTTTAAAGGGCACAAGGCCCTAGTCTTTAAAGGGCACAAGGCCCTTTATTGTTAGCAGGGCACAAGGCCCTAGTTCGTTAGAGGGGCGCAAGGCCCTAGTTCGTTAGAAGGGCGCAAGGCCTTAGTTCGTTAGAACGGCGCAAGGCCCTAGTTCATTAGAAGGGCGCAAGGCCCTAGTTCGTTAGAAGGGCGCAAGGCCTTAGTTCGTTAGTAGAGCGCAAGGCCCTAGTTGTTAGAAGGGCACAAGGCCCGTAAGTAGCTTCTGGCTGTAGGCCAGAATAGGTAGGAGCTCGGCTTCCCCGCAGGGCACAAGGCCCTCTAGTGCGGAGAGGCATAGGCCTCTGGTAGAGAAGCGATAGGCTTCCGTAAGTGTAGCAGGGCGGCTGCCCTGTAGCTGAGCAAGGACTCCGGGTCCTTGTTGGTAGAGGGACATAAGGTCCCTGACGGTGAGCGGGCCGTAGGCCCTGGTAGTTGACAGTGGGCATTCGGCCCAGATCTAGCAGGACGCTAGGTCCTGACGCAGCGTAGGGAACACTCGGTTCCTACATAGGTACAAAGTAGAGTCTGGAGCGGTGGTTAGAACCCCCTCCATCCGTCCGGAAGGGCACCTAAGTCCTGAGCCCCAGAACAAGGCGGGCTTAACGGCCGGGGCTCGGGCCACGGGCGTAGGCCTGTGGGGCACAGCGTCTCAGGACGCGAGAGAGGTTGGTCTGAGGCAAGATACGGTGTGGTGAGTTCCATAGCGTTCCCTCGGGATTGGGTAAGTAACAGAGGTGTTGGGGAAGGACTGTTGTGGTGTTGTCTTTCTTGTCTTGCAGGTGCTGATCGGAAGACAAGGTAGCAGCCAGAAGTCAAGGGGGCATCATCGGAGAGTCGCGTACGTGAGTATAGCCGCGGCGAGGCATGTTCCCTTGGTGCACTCACCTTGTGGAGCTGTCCCTCCCATATTTCCCCCCCTTTCCCTTACAGCAAACCGAGTGCCCTGTACACGAAGTCAGGGGCCTTTTCCCCCTGTGGCGTTTGGGCACTCGGACATCCCCCCACCCCTCCCCCCGTGGGCACCTCACACTTACATTTACAACTTAGCTTTGACAAAAACGAGCACACTTCTAAATCAAGTGCCTGTAATTGCAAATAGCGGAGTACAATTTGCATTGGCCCGCCCCCTGTTTTCTGGGATACGAGGAACGAATGACAAGCAGACATTTTGCAAAGAGATCCTCGCATGACGTAAGCACTCCCACACGTGCTTTGCGAACCAATCGGAAACCAGATTATTGGAGAGCAGTTTGTAGAGATACAAAATAAGGTCCTCCACATTTGCTCGTAGAGAGCTGAGAGTGCTGACCGAGCGCACGGAGGTTGTATGTACTCTACTATGTATCTATTACGGAAGAGTGCGCTATGCATTTTGGAACACTAATAATATTAACTTTTACAATACACTAATGTTTAGTGTAATATGCATCTTTTTTTGTTTGTTTTGCGAATTATTATGCGATGAGTTTGCATCCACATTCAAATCAAACTCATTACACGATCTTTCATGTAGGTGAATAGGAAGGTGTGTTGATTTAGCTCATTAAAAACACTTGAAAGTCATTTTTCCCAGATTATATCAACATGTCAGTGTTGAAACGAAGAATTAGTTTACAATAGTCCTATATAATACACTCAGGTTGTGTTTTTACATGTGTAAACAAACCGATCGCACCTCCCACATTTGCCGTTACGTAATTCACTTTCTTATCTTTAAATAAGAAGCGGAAGTTAAGATGTTAAGATAAGCCAATTGCTTAAGATCCGTTGCATCTTATATTCAGTTGCGTAAAGGACTAGAGGTGGGTGTGTTTTTCAACTTTCCGTTCCTTATTGTATTGCGAATTTCCTATCTTGCCCGTTTCTTCTTAAAGTACTCATCGCAACTTAAGATGAGGAAAGATAAGATCCAATCGCTAATGAATCAGGCCCAAAGGCATTAATGTTAAAACAATAAAAAAAAAAGTGTTTTTTCCCCCATGAAATGCAGTTATTAGGATGATCGCAATGTCTACTGAGCATAAAATACATTTTTACAGTTGCTCCTGATTGCAAACACATGTTATAGCATGCATACATGACTGTTATCATTACGGATCAGGACTTAGACTAGCCCTGTAGCTGCAGCAAGAGATATGGCAGAGAAAGTAACTTTCAGATGCTCTTATCTGGATTCATATGTAGCTGCGTGCGCTCCAGATTGGCACAACCTTACTGTAAATTCACTACGGCAAAATTCCCCTTCCCTGCCCAGGTCACTCCCCAAAATCATAGGCTGTAGTAAGTGTCCTTTGTGCTCCCAGGCGCACTGAACAGGGCTGTGTTCACAGATGTGTCTGCCAGTGCGGGGCACGAGCAAAGTGATTGTGAATATTATACGCGCAAAATCGCCAGATATGTGTCTAGAAGAATAAGGCCCAGTGTGACGAAGATGAGATACTCACTGACGTTGTCTGTCTCTGTGCCCACTGTCTGTCTCTCTGTGCCCACTGTCACACTGTCTGTCTCTCTGTCTCTGTGCCCACTGTCACACTGTCTGTCCCTGTGCCCACTGTCACACTGTCTGTCTCTCTGTCTCCACTGTCACACTGTCTGTCTCTGTGCCCACTGTCATACTGTCTGTCTCTCAGTCTCTATCCCCACTGTCACACTGTCTGTCTCTTTGTCTCCACTGTCACACTGTCTGTCTCTCAGTCTCTATCCCCACTGTCACACTGTCTGTCTCCACTGTCACACTGTCTGTCTCTGTGCCCACTGTCACTCTGTCTGTCTCTGTGCCCACTGTCACACTGTCTCTGTGCCCACTCTCACACTGTCTGTGTCTGTGCCCACTGTCACAAGTCTCGGTGCCCACTGTCACACTGTCTGTCTCTCAGTCTCTATCCCCACTGTCACACTGTCTGTCTCTCAGTCACTGTCTCCACTCTCACACTGTCTGTCTCTCAGTCTCTGTCTCCACTGTCACACTGTCTGTCTCTCTGTCTCCACTGTCACACTGTCTCTCTCTCGGTTTCTGTCTCCACTGTCTGTCTCTCAGTCTCTATCCCCACTGTCACACTGTCTGTCTCTCAGTCTCTGTCTCCACTGTCACACTGTCTGTCTCTCAGTCTCTGTCTCCACTGTCACACTGTCTGTCTCTGTGCCCACTGTCACACTGTCTGTCTCTCAGTCTCTGTCTCCACTGTCACACTGTCTGTCTCTCAGTCTCTGTCTCCACTGTCACACTGTCTGTCTCTGTGCCCACTGTCACACTGTCTGTCTCTCAGTCTCTGTCTCCACTGTCACACTGTCTGTCTCTCGGTCTCACACTCTTTTGTTCACTGTTCCAGTATTTAGTGACAATATAATGACATTCTTAGTGTGACACAGTGATATTTGCCCCAGTCTGGAGTGTTACAATGTGACTGTACACTGACATGTTTTTGCTTTAGCAGCTGTTACTCTGAGCTCTAAATATAGAGTCTCAGCCACAGAGAGGAAAGTTCACTTATTGTTTCTTACAGTTTCTCTGTACAGCCAGGAAACAACAGAAGTAACCGATGAGATATGAGCTCCGTGCCAGAGGCAGAGCCCACGTATGTTTGTCTGTCTCCCTCTCTGTATGTCCGACTGTCTCTCCTTCTCCCTCTCTATATGTCCGTCTGTCTCCCTCTCTGAATGTCCATCTGTCTCTCTCTCTCTCTCTCTCCCTCTCTGTATGTCCGTCTGTCTCATTCTCCCTCTCTGTATGTCTGGCTGTCTCTCCTTCTCCCTATCTATTTGTCTGGCTGTCTCTCCCTCTCCCTCTCTATATGTCTGGCTGTCTCTCACTCTCCCTCTCTGTCTGGCTGTCTCTCCTTCTCCCTCTCTGTATGTCTGTCTGTCTCCCTCTCCCTCTCTATATGTCTGTCTGTCTGCCTCTCACTCTCCCTCTCTGTATGTCTGGCTGTCTCTTATGCCCTCTCCCTGGTTGTTTTTGTACAGATCATGCCCCGTATCTGAATTATTTGGGTGAGATGTTGTCAACAATGACTGGTCTCCTGCTCTCGGCATTCTGCCTCTTGGTAAATATGCAGGTAGGATATTTATATCTGTAATTTATGAAACAATTTCCTGTATGAGGTGTTACTAACTGATCACAGCTTTGTTTTAATGATTCGTTAAATATACCTTAGGTTCACAAACCAGTTGCTGCATTCTCACTTTGCTTTCTCCCGGGGTTTTCTAGTGAGGTTAGATCTCTGAACGGTTTCTGAACCGTTACTGTCATGATCTGAAGACACACACATGACCTGTATACTCCGTGTCATGCTCCACCATTACTGATATATGGCAGTTACCACCATACGCTCTTGTTTCTTTAGCAGAGATGGGCAAAATATTTAGACCTGTCCCACAAAACTTTTGTCTTATTTGGGTGGAAAATTTTACATGTTCCCCGCCAGAATTTAGCTTTAAGAGTTCCCAATTGTACCCCAACCCCAGCGTGTAGAGAAGTCAACTTGTCATCATCGTCTCAGCTCTGTTCATAGACCATAAATTCTGCAAAATGTAAATGTATGAATACAGGGCCTCATGCTGAGCTTGAACGCATTTGCGTCCAACTTCAGAGATGTAAAATGCGTTCACTAAAAATCACAAGATTGCACGATCTGCACCAATAGCATAAATATCACCTCTTCCTCAAAGCCTACCAGCCGTTCACATAACCTGCACCCCATGCCTGACTCCATCACCTCTCTTCCCTACCTCGCCACTCGCTTCTCCTGCAATTGATCCCCTCTATCTCCCCATTGTGCCTGCTGTCTGCTCCCCCTCTTTAGGATGTAAGCTCCCACGAACAGGGCCCTCTTCCCTGCTGTCTTTCTACCTATTCTCCTGCTATGTGTAAGCTGTGTTGGGAGCTTTGACGTCCTGGTATTTTTGTTTATTGTTCTGTATGGTTCTACCCTGTATGACCCACTGTTTGTAACCTGTTCGGCGCTGCGGATACCTTGTGGCGCCCTATAAATAAAGATTAATAATAATAATAATAATAATAATAATAATAATAATAATAATATATGCCAGGTTTATGTCAGTTGTATATCAGATACACTTACACCCAAATTTTTAAGCTTTTGTTTTGATTTAGGTGTGAGTAAAATAAAGAAAATCTTTAATACAGCAGATTTAACTCTCCTTCTTGTGTACAAAAAAATATCTCTAAAATACACTTACAAACCATATAATATATGCGATAGAAAGCAGCAATCGGCTTCAGTGGTGAATCTACAATCAGCCAATCATCGTCATCATGGTGTATTTGCACCAGCCACTGATATGACTTTACAGGTATCTATGCGCCTCTGTTGCGATCGGCATCTGCTCGCAGTTATGCGAACACGCCGTACTGTACTAGGCCTACGTTAGAGCGAGCAGACGCAAGTGTCAGGTTTCAGCAGATATGCACACGGACATTTGCGTGCCACCTGTTTTGCAATCATGTATAGAACATATTAGCGTATTTTATGCTACGCAATCTGATAAACGTTCAACAAAGAATGAAATGACATCCGCAGAATGGTGAAGGAAGAACGTAACGGTCGCAGCTACCCCAGAATAAAATAATGAGTCAAATATTAAATGTTAAATTATGAAATTCTAATTCTAAAATACAATAAGCTGTAATGGTAAGGAATAAAATGAAAAAATATCAGTGATGGGTCCAAAGGTGTCCGATATGGGAAAGAGAAGGGAGGTAACAGGCAATTAGAGATTTGGCAAAAAATAAGTTTTCTCCTGGACAAACCATGTTACAATACAAGGGGTGCAAATTAGTTTATTATTTTGCACATAAGTGAAATACTGGCTGTTTTTTCATGTAGCACACAAATACCTGATAGCTTTATTTTTACACTGAAATTTAAAGTTGATAGGACATGTCCTACCCCAACTATAAATCTGTCTGCACATTTTAAATTTACCTCCCCCTCCAATGCAACATCATCATCATCATCAACATTTATTTATATAGCGCCAGCAAATTCCGTAGCGCTTTGCAATTGAGAACAAACATTAATAAAACAATACTGGGTAATACATACAGACAGAGAGGTAAGAGAACCCTGCTCGCAAGCTTACAATCTATAGGACAATGGGAGTTTGAAACACAAAGGCATGTGCTACATCATATTGCACACTGGACCAGCTAGAATGCAAAGGTAAAAGTATTGAGTGGACTGTGTGTGTTGCAATGTTGGTCAGAGGGTTGTTGTCTTGCGTTAGCAGTGTAGAGGATGGTAATAGGGTAATCTAGGGAAATTAAGGTGGTGGTTGAGGAATATCATAACCTTGTCTGAAAAGGTGGGTTTTCAGTGAACGTTTGAAGGTTTGAAGACTAGAGGAAAGTCTTACTGTGCGAGGGAGGGAATTCCACAAAGTATGTGCAGCGCGGAAAAAATCCTATAACCTCTTGCCTCAACTGGCTCCTCTTGTGCCTGGTCTGTTTACCCTCCCTTAGGATGTAAGCTCGTATGAGCAGGGCCCCCTCCCCTCCTGTCTCCTCACCTGTTCTTCCGCTCCGTCTTTACTGCATATGACTGGCCGGAGTTTCTGAAGTATTGGTACCTTTTGTTCATTGTTCTGTATGGTTTCACCCTGTATAGTCTACTGTTAGTACTGTGTGCGGCGCTGCGGATACCTTGTGGCGCCTAACAAATAAATGATAATAATAATAATAACCGAGAATGGGAGGAAGTGATGAGAGTGGAGGAGAGACGTAGATCTTGTGCAGAACGGAGGTGTCGAGTGGGGAGATATTTTGAGACAAGTGAGGAAATGTATGTCGGTGCAATTTTGTTGATGGCCTTGTATGTTAGTAGAAGAATTTTATATTGGATTCGTTGAAACACAGGCAGCCAATGTAGAGACTGACAGAGTGGCTCAGCAGAGGAATAAAGGTTTGCAAGGAAAATCAATCTAGCAGCTGCGTGCAAAATAGATTGTAGGGGTTCAAGTCTGACTTTGGGAAGACCAGTAAGGAGGGAATTGCAATAGTCGATGCGGGAGATGATGAGTGCATGAATTAATGTTTTTGCGGTGTCTTGTGTCAGATATGTGCGTATTCTGGAAATGTTCTTTAGATGTATGTAACATGATTTAGATATAGAGTTGATGTGGGGAATAAACGACAGTTGTGAATCAAGGATTACACCTAGGCAACAAGCTTGCGGGGTGGGATTTATGGTCATATTATCAACGGAAATAGAAATGTCAGGCAGGAAACTTCTGTTTTTGGGTGGGAATATTATTAATTCAGTTTTTGAAAGATGGAGTTTGAGTTGGCGAGAAGACATCCAAGATGAAATGGCAGAAAGACAGTCAGTAACGCGAGACAACACAGATGGTGAAAGATCAGGAGAGGATAGATAGATTTGTGTATCATCCGCATAGAGATGATACTGAAATCCAAAGGAGCTTATTAGTTTTCCAAGAGAAGTGGTGTAGATAGAGAATAGCAGAGGATCTAGTACTGAGCCTTGTGGTACTCCAACTGATAAAGGAAGCGGAGCAGAGGTGGATCCAGAGAAATTAACACTGAAAGAGCGATTAGATAGGTAGGATGAGAACCAGGATAGGACAGTGCCTTCAAGACCTAGGGATTGTAGTGTTTGTATGAGGAGAGAGTGGTCAACAGTGTCAAATGCAGCAGAGAGATCCAGGAGAATTAGAAAAGAGTAATGGTTATTATTTTTTGCTGTGATCAAATCATTGACAACCTTGGTTAGCGCAGTCTCTGTGGAGTATTGAGAGTGAAAGCCTGACTGAAGAGGATCCAATAGGTTGTTTGCTGTAAGAAAGTGTGTGAGGCGAGTGTAGGCAGTTCTCTCGAGAAGCTTGGAGGGACATGGGAGCTGGGAGCTGGGGCGGTAATTTACGAGAGAGTTAGGGTCAGAATTCTGTTTTTTTAAAATGGGAGTAATCACTGCATGCTTGAAGAGTGATGGAAAAATACCAGTAGAGAGAGAGAGATTACAGATTTTAGTTAGAGGGGGAATGAGCACAGGAGACAGGGACATACCAATTTGTGAGGGAATGGGATCAAGAGGACAGGAGGTAGAGTAGGAAGATGAGAAGTGAGTAGAAACTTCCTCTTCATTTGTGGGATCAAATGAAGAGAGAGTGTCAGAGGGTGCTACAAAGGAATTGAGCTGATTGCTTGTCAAGGGAGATGATATCATGGTTTTGCCCAGGTGCAAAGTTACTTCTTTTTTTTGCTTCACTTTCCTTTATGAATCAGGCCTACTGTGACACTTATAACAAATACCTGAGGCATAACAAGTAGGAAATAAAAGTGGTTACACAGATAGGGAAACACATAATTAGATCCAAGGTATTTCCAGGCTTCCTACTGATGTAGTGTGCATTGAAAATTGTAATTCTGGATGATCAGATTGTGTCAGATTGTCGATGTTCCGACCAATGTGGTTGTTGTAGCATATGAGGTATAAACTTTGTTTTTATAGAATATAAATATATAAGGAGTTGTAATACATAGATAGGAAGTAACAATAACTACATAGGAAGTAAAGACACATAGGTAGAAAATAGTCCTGCATAGATAGGAAGTAGAAAAACCATAGCTAAGATGTAGAGATATATAGATAGTAAGTAGCAATATATACATAGGAAGTAGAAACACATAGATAGTATGTAGAAGTATATAGATTGTAAGTAAAGATATACAGAAAAGGAGAAGAGATATATAGAAAGAAAGAAGAGATATATATAGATAGGAAGTATAGATATATAGATAGAAATTTGAGGTATATTGATAGAAAGTAAAAATACATATAGAGGAAAGTAGAAATACACATAAAAGAAGCAGAGATATATGGAATATGATATATGGAATAGGCTATATAGATAGGAAATAGAGCCACATAGATAGGAAGTATAGTTATATAGAGAGGAAGTAGAAATATATAGATAGGAAGTAGAGATATATAAACGTATAGGAAGTTGAGATGCATAGATAAGAAGTAGAAATACATAGATTGCAAGTGGAGTTAAATAGATAGGAATTAGAAACACATAGAAAAGAAACAGAAGTATACAGATGGGAAGTATAAATACATAGGAAGTAGAGATATATGGACAAGAACTGGAGGTATATGGATTGGAGACAGATACACATAGATAGGAATAATATATATATATATATATATATATATATATATATATTTATAAAGAGAGAGAGAGAAAGTAGAGGTATATAGATAGAAAGTAGAACTATGTAGATAGGAAGTAGAGAAACATAGGTAGGAGGTAGCAAAATACATATATATGGAGTAAAGATTTATATATATAAGATTTAATATACAGACACAGACAGACAGAGACTAGGGTCAATTTGATAGCAGCCAATTAACCTACCAGTATGTTTTTGGAATGTGGGAGGAAACCGGAGCACCCGGGGGAAACCCATGCAAACACAAGGAGAACATACAAACTCCACACAGATATGGCCATGGTTGGGAATCGAACTCATGACCCCAATGCTGTGAGGCAGTAGTGCTAACCACTGAGCCACCGTGCTGCCCATGCCCATACAATCTGTTAAAATATAGACAAACTGCATGAGTAATGCTAACAGAAAGTTTTAGGAAATCACAGACTTATGTGAAATTTGTTAAATTGCGTTAACTTCATGTCATCATCATCATTTATTTATATAGCGCCACTAATTCCGCAGCGCTGTACAGAGAACTCATTACAGTCTAAATTCCCTGATATAGACACACACTCAGACACAGACAGACAGAGAGGGAGAGACTAGGGTCAATTTTGATAGCAGCCAAACCTACCAGTATGTTTTTGGAGTGGGGGAGGAAACCAGAGCACCCGGAGGAAACCCACACAAACACAAGGAGAACATACAAACTCCACACAGATAAGGCCATGGTTGGGAATCAAACTCATGACCCTAGTGCTGTGAGGCATAAGTGCTAACCATTAGGCCACTGTGATGTCTAGAGAAATATCACATCCTGATGTTCAATCATCTACTGTGATATCAGACCTGTTGGTGCCAGCTAGAATCAGGGGGACTGGATTACCTCCTGTCAGCATGTGTGTGTACATCTGTATAAAAGGAGCACTGTCTTACCATGTTATCATTCCATCTGTAACTCTTGATAGACCGCTAGTACCACAGACTGGCGTTTAACTGTCCTTATTAGGATACTTGAGCTAATAAACCACTGCTTCAAGATCCTGCTTTGATGACTACTTGCCTGCTGCAATTCCTGTGACCACAGATTAGACCAACTCTAATCCATTCTCCGGCTGTTCTGAGGTTAGGACCCAGCATCCAGTACCAATGCTCTGCCCGCCACCTGCAGCTCTGGCCAGTGTGATAGGCCAGGTGGGAACTATCCACAGCACCCTGATCTGAAGGCAAGAGGTCAGGGGTACCAGCCCAGGTGCCCGGCGAGAGTTACCCAGAGGAACGTGGTTCTGGATGCCGCTAAGGAGTCCAGTGGTGGCAGCAGCTTAAGCCCCTTCTACTACGGTTAGAGTGCATAATTTGCGAGAAAGAAAGGGACAGTGGCAAGTTAAGCTCAGCTGGTCCCCAGCAACAACAGACAGGATGGCTTGGTATATTCTTCCTAATTGCTGTTACTTAGTAATACATGTCACACACTGCAAATGAACAATAAATATAATATAGAAACAATAATAGAAAATAAATGTCATAAGGAAAACTATAGTGCAACAATCATTTAAAGTTAAAACTCAAACTATAAAGATTTATTTAATCCGGAGCAGACATACTATACCAGAGACATTGGCACCTGACATATGAATTGATGCCTTTGATATATCTCTATGGTGAGCAATAAAAGGCTCACCTAGATAACAGTGATACCACTTTCCTTCATCACAGATCTCAATGGCAAAACTCCACCATAAACTAGAGACTCATATTACCTGTAGCTCTGGACCCAAAATGGACCTGTTTTTGGGACCCTTGTTGGTTTGATATGTTAAGCAGATTATTGCAAACTGCATCTATTGTGTCCCCAGAAGTGTGATACACTGACACCGGGGTCCCAGAAAAGTGACACACTGACACTGGGGTCCTAGAACACTGACACTGGGGTCCCAGAACACTGACACTGACACTGGGGGTCCCAGAACAATGACACACTGACACTAGGGGTCCCAGAACAATGACACACTGACACTGGGGGTCCCAGAACAATGACACACTGACACTAGGGGTCCCAGAACAATGACACACTGACAATGGGGTCCCCAGAAGAGTGACACACTGACACTGGGGTCCCAGAACAATGACACACTGACACTGGGGTACCCAGAACACTGACACACTGACACTGGGGTACCCAGAACACTGACACACTGACACTGGGGTCCCCAGAACACTGACACACTGACACTGGGGTCCCAGAACACTGACACACTGACACCGGGGTCCCAGAACACTGACACACTGACACTGGGGTCCCAGAACACTGACACACTGACACTGGGGTCCCAGAACACTGACACACTGACACTGGGGTCCCAGAACACTGACACACTGACACTGGGGTCCCCAGAACACTGACACACTGACATTGGGGTCCCAGAACACTGACACACTGACACTGGGGTCCCAGAACAATGACACACTGACACTGGGGTCCCCAGAACACTGACACACTGACATTGGGGTCCCAGAACACTGGCACACTGACACTGGGGGTCCCAGAACAATGACACACTGACACTAGGGGTCCCAGAACAATGACACACTGACACTGGGGGTCCCCAGAACACTGACACACTGACACTGGGGTCCCAGAACACTGACACACTGACACTGGGGTCCAAGAACACTGACACACTGACACTGGGGTCCCCAGAACACTGACACACTGACACTGGGGTCCCCAGAACACTGACACACTGACACTGGGGTCCCCAGAACACTGACACACTGACACCGGGGTCCCAGAACACTGACACACTGACACTGGGGTCCAAGAACACTGACACACTGACACTGGGGTCCCCAGAACACTGACACACTGACACTGGGGTCCCAGAACACTGACACACTGACACTGGGGTCCCCAGAACACTGACACACTGACACTGGGGTCCCAGAACACTGACACACTGACACTGGGGTCCCAGAACAATGACACACTGACACTGGCGTCCTCAGAACACTGACACACTGACATTGGGGTCCCAGATCACTGACACACTGACACTGGGGTCCCAGAACAATGACACACTGACACTGGGGTCCCAGAACACTGACACACTGACACTGGGGTCCCAGAACACTGACACACTGACACTGGGGTACCCAGAACACTGGCACACTGACACTGGGGTCCCAGAACACTGGCACACTGACACTGGGGTCCCAGAACACTGACACACTGACACCGGGGTCCCAGAACACTGACACACTGACACTGGGGTCCCAGAACACTGACACACTGACACTGGGATCCCAGAACACTGACACACTGACACTTGGGGTCCCAGAACACTGACACACTGACACTGGGATCCCAGAACACTGACACACTGACACTGGGGTCCCAGAACACTGGCACACTGACACTGGGATCCCAGAACACTGACACACTGACACTGGGATCCCAGAACACTGACACACTGACACTTGGGGTCCCAGAACACTGACACACTGACACTGGGATCCCAGAACACTGACACACTGACACTTGGGGTCCCAGAACACTGACACACTGACACTGGGGTACCCAGAACACTGGCACACTGACACTGGGGTCCCAGAACACTGACACACTGACACTGGGATCCCAGAACACTGACACACTGACACTTGGGGTCCCAGAACACTGACACACTGACACTGGGATCCCAGAACACTGACACACTGACACTGGGGTCCCAGAACACTGGCACACTGACACTGGGATCCCAGAACACTGACACACTGACACTTGGGGTCCCAGAACACTGACACACTGACACTGGGATCCCAGAACACTGACACACTGACACTGGGATCCCAGAACACTGACACACTGACACCGGGGTCCCAGAACACTGACACACTGACACTGGGGTACCCAGAACACTGGCACACTGACACTGGGGTCCCCAGAACACTGACACACTGACACTGGGGTCCCAGAACACTGACACACTGACACCGGGGTCCCAGAACACTGACACACTGACACTGGGGTCCCCAGAACACTGACACACTGACACTGGGGTCCCAGAACACTGACACACTGACACTGGGGTCCCCAGAACACTGACACACTGACACTGGGGTCCCAGAACACTGACACACTGACACTGGGGTCCCCAGAACACTGACACACTGACATTGGGGTCCCAGAACACTGACACACTGACACTGGGGTCCCAGAACAATGACACACTGACACTGGGGTCCCAGAACAATGACACACTGACACTGGGGGTCCCAGAACAATGACACACTGACACTAGGGGTCCCAGAACAATGACACACTGACACTGGGGGTCCCCAGAACACTGACACACTGACACTGGGGTCCCAGAACACTGACACACTGACACTGGGGTCCAAGAACACTGACACACTGACACTGGCGTCCTCAGAACACTGACACACTGACACTGGGGTCCCAGAACACTGGCACACTGACACTGGGGTCCCAGAACACTGACACACTGACACCGGGGTCCCAGAACAATGACACACTGACACTGGGGTCCCCAGAACACTGACACACTGACACTGGGGTCCCAGAACACTGACACACTGACACTGGGGTCCCAGAACACTGACACACTGACACTGGGATCCCAGAACACTGACACACTGACACTGGGGTCCCAGAACACTGACACACTGACACTGGGATCCCAGAACAATGACACACTGACACCGGGGTCCCAGAACAATGACACACTGACACTGGGGTCCCAGAACACTGACACACTGACACTGGGATCCCAGAACACTGACACACTGACATTTGGACAGCAACAACACACTGACGCAACTGGAAACAAGGACCATATAAATATAGATTATATGAATAAAACAGATACATTTATTCTACTAGTAATTTAAATGATCATTGCTTATTCCTACATGTGGAATAAAGAGATAAGATGAGTACACAAGCAGTTCACCTCCTCTGCATTCTGCTACAATATGTGTAAGTCTGATAACTGTATCATATTGAATTAGTGAATGTTGTATTTTATACTCTCTACAGAATATGTTTTCCTAGAGAGTCTAATTTAAAAATAACCATAACACATTTTGTTTTCAGTTTTTATGAAGTCAAACATGAGCATTATAATCATCATTAATTAAAACATGTAGCATTTTATAATGACATTTTCTGTAGCAATTCACCTAGCAATGGTAATAATTTAATATGTGTGAAACCATAGTTAATAACGGGTTTGAAAAGTGGAGATGTTGCCTATAGCAACCAATCAGATTCTAGGTAGCATTTTTTAGAATGTAGTAAAGAAATTATAGCTAGAATCTGATTGGCTTTTCAAACCCGCCGGAAAACTCTCAGCTTGATACATTTACTTCCAGGGATAATTTATGAACCGTTTGAAGTCATGACCCACAAGAATACTTAATGCACACAGTTCGCCCAACTGTAACACGATGCAAATGTTTGCATTCCTACAGATGTTGCCATCTTGGCCTACAAATTGAGGCCCCTACCTGTAAACTTGGGGCATATGTGTAAAAGTAGTCGTATTATATCACAAATTACCATTTGTACTCCAAGTTTTCCTATAAATAAGCTTTGATGAACCTGTACACTAGATTTTACAATCATCATCCTTGTCTTTATAGGTGAACGATCAGCGGGTTCAGTTGGGAATGTACGAGGATTCCTTTGACGATCAATATGTCGGATGCCTTGACAAAATGGAGGCACAAGCGCCAGATATACTGAGAAAAGAAAGACAGAAGAACATGGAATTCGACAATGCTTGGAAAAATGCATCTGAAACATGGCTGGGGAAAAAGTCCTTCATGAAAACTCTTCCTAAAGGCTTTAATGATGAACACGGGATTGCACTATTTGTGTACAGTAATATGGACATCCCCGTGTACAAACAATTAAACCGAGCTATTCGGGAATATGGCATGGCTCCCCAATCATTCATGTACTATTCATTACATTTTTATCTTACAAGAGCCCTGACTTTGCTTCGAGCTGGGTGTGATGGAAAACCATGGTCCACCTATCGAGGGGCCAACAGGATTCTGTTCGAGCCACCTCCTGAACCCCAGCACCATATCAGACTGAGCCAATTTGCTTCTTCATCTACTGACATCAAACAGGCGGAACAGTTCGGTAACGCATCTTTCTTCAACATCACCACCTGCTTTGGGGCGGAAATACACAATTTCTCATACTTTCCAGCTCAAAAAGAGGTGCTGATTCCAGTGGATGAGGTCTTTCATGTTACCAAATACATCAAGGAGGGGAACAGATACAACCTACAGAGCACCAATAAGAGATGTAGTTTTTACAACTGTGTCTACCTTGGGGGTACGTTAATAAGGTTTAAAACTCGTAATGCTGGATGAGATACATGAGAGTATGATGTTAGTGTGAAGGGATGGACTTACTCTGCCGCCCCGATGGTCCACCACGATTTATGGAACTTTACTTGTTTCAGCAACTTGTAATTGCTGACTGCTCCTAGGGGCTTCGCTGAACCAAACCGGCCCCTCATTAACTTATGAGCATCAACTGCCCACCACCATCTGATGTCAGTTGTATGCGCTTGTTGCTGCCATACAGAGTGGTAGTACAAACAGGGTATATATAATTACATAAACTATAGTAAAATACTACAGTATAATACAAGAAGAATAACAAAAGTCACTTACATGGATAAATTAGTAGCGATAGAAGAAAGGAAACATGGTGCAAGTAAAATGTACAGAAGGCAATTACAAAGATATCAAGGGAACCGAAGGAGGGTCATACATGTTAGAGCTTATATTCTAAAGGGGAGAGATTGGAGTGGGTGTACAAGGGGGGTAACAAAAAGAGGGCAAGAATATGGTGGGAGCAGGCAGTGGTCTGGTAGGATTTTGTGAATAAGTGAGTTTTGAGGCTAGAGGGTATGGAAGGGAGAGTGGAGGGAGGTGAGTTTGGAGATGTAGGGGGAGAGGAGAGGGAAAGAACTTTTGGATTCTGTAGGATGTAAGGAGAGATTGAGGAGGAGAGGCAGATGAGTGGGAGGCCAGGTAGGAGAAGGTTGCTATGAGCACCAGAATTTTGGTGGCATCAAGGGAGAGGAAAAGTTGAAGCCTGATGATGTTCCAGAGATGGAAATTGCAGGAGTGGGTGATGGATGTGAGAAGTGACTGAGAAAGAAGAGTCAAGAGTGACTCCCAGGCAGTGGACTTTAGCATCTGATGATATAATGGTATTATTGAAAGGGAAAAGTGAGGAGAGGTGGAGACTCAAGAAGGATGGAAGACAATAAGCTCAGTCTTGGACACATTTAGCTTGAGAAAGCGTGGTGACGTCCATGAGGAGATGTCAGGGAGGCAGTTTTAAATTCAAAAGAATCACCATGTGCAAATGTGTAAAATGAAGAGAGCAGGGGGCCAAGGATGGAGCCTCGGAGCCCTAACAGGAAGTGAAAGAGGGGAAGAGGAGGAGGCGGATGTAGAGACTGAGAAGGATCAGTTGGAGAGATAGGAGGAGAACCAAGAGAGGACAGTGTCATGTGAAGAAAGTGCAGTATGATCCTTGGATTTAGCGGTAAGGAGAGCATGGGGGCCTTTGGTCAAAGCTGTTTCTGCTGACTGGATGCCAGACAGGATAGGAAGTTTTGAGAGAGGAAGGGGGTACGGCTGGTGTAGACAAGCTACTCAAGTATTTTGAAAGCAAAGGGGAGGAGAGAGACTAACGTTATGTATCACCTTGCGGAAGGTTAACATTCTCAGGGAGAGTTGCTTGTTATCTGTGAAGTGCTAGGAAGTCTCTCCCTGATTGGGATTCTCTCGGACATTTTGGTAGAATAGACAACTGTGCTTTTCCCTAGTCTCAATGTTGCGTTCATCACAACTTTACTATTTCTTATCATTTTTAAGCAACTATCTTTGGATAAAAATGGGAAAACTGAACTTCTCCCCAATTCTTCACATAATTACAAAATAATTTTTAAACCAACCATATTTTTATTAATGATTATACTGCTTAGGGACACTCATCTTTGCTGGGCCCCCTCTACCTCTGGGTACCATAGCGGCTCTCCTGTCTGCAGTGGCGGTAGTTCCGGTAGTCCCATTGGTACAACCTTGGTTTAGGTGTGCGTGGTGTAGAACGTATTACTGTCCTGATTATGGGCAGTCTTCTGCAGTGCGGGATACTTGAGTCACTGATCGCTGATCAGATTATATATTACGTTTTTTATAAATAGTTTCCAATTGTATCATTGCATGTGATACTTGCTTTATTCTGCTGCAGGACAATGATAGGCCATATATTATAACATATAATGGTCTATATATCTATGGGTGAAGAGCCCCAGATCTGGCAAAAATGGGAGCATTTCGCCATATTTAGGGCTTCTCCCTATTTACCAAAGCTGCCAGTCGGTGGAGACTATAGCTGGGTATCAAAGTGCTATCATCAGATACAACACTTGCCAGCCACATCTGACTAGTATTCAATGCAGACACTATTCTAATGACAGATATGCAATACATAGAGCACTCTAGTGACAGATATACAATACAGAGAGCATTCTAGTGACAGATATACAATATAGTGAGCACTCTAATGACAGATGTACCATACGGAGAGTACTCTAATGACAGATAAAGAATATAGAGATCACTCAAGTGACAGATATACAATACAGAGAGCACTCTAGTGACATATACAATACAGAGAGCACTCTAGTGACAGATATACAATACAGAGAGTACTCTAGTGACAGATAGACAATGCAGAGAACATTCTAGTGACAGATATACAATACAAAGAACACTCTAGTAACAGATATAATACAGAGAGCACTCTAATGGCAGATATACAATACAGAGAGCACTCTAGTGACAGATACAATACAAATAGCACTGTAGTGACATATACAATATAGAGAACAATCTAACAACAGATATACAATATAGAGTGCATTCTAGTGACATATATACATTACTGAGAGCACTATAATGGCAGAATTACAATACATTGAGCACTCTAGTGACAGATATACAATACAGAGAGCATTCATTGACCTCTATATAATACAGAGAGTATTGTAGAGACTAATATAAAATACAGAGAGCCATCATACCCAGTATTTATTCAGTCATACCTGGCAAAAAAAAAAGTCAGAGGATGCTGCTGACCGCTCTGATTCTGTTTATAATAAAATACAATTGTAACATCTGACCAGCTTCCTCTTCCTGTCTCTCGGCTGCCGTGTCAGACATGCCCTGTACGGTCCATAACTGTATGGGCTCAGGTTCAGGCCACACCTCTTAAGAGGGTTACTGCATATAATAAGTCTCTCACCGGAAAATGCCTCTCTATAGGGGAGAATATTTATCATATATCATGGTAGTAGTTATTCCGACTTCATGCCTGTTTTCATTTATTTATTTGTTGTAATGGCTCAAACTGAGCTTCTACTTCAATAAATGCGTTGGGCCCCAATACATGCTCATTGAGGCTGATAGGGGAATTCCAGAGCCAAGATAAGTGTAATTATAATGAATAGGCTTCTTATTATTAGAAAATATGCTGACTCTGTAAGGTGATAAGAAAAATATGTATGATTAATATTATGGAAGGAAAAATGTAATTGTCCCCCATGTGGCTGAATGTAAAACTGAGCCACTGGTAAAGCCTGGACTACAAAGATATGTAGAATAAAGAGCTCCTGTGAAAGTAACTGATCTATAAAATAAAGTTGCTCCTGTGAAAGTAACTGGTCTATAAAATAAAGTTGCTCCTGTGAAAGTAACTAGTGAACGAAATTGCATCCAAATCATGCCCAAATGCAAATGATACTTCCTACGACTTGAAGGGTGGACCAGGGGCAGGAAGAAGCGGATGCACATAGACAATGTACAGTAAGGACGCGCTCAACTCAAGCGCACGCAAATTTGGTGGATTCCATTTCAGGGCATTTGGTACGTGAATTTTAACCTTATCTCTTGCACCAGCTACAGGTCGGGTGTAGGTGCCGACTCATAGTGATGACTGACACGTATGTGCCAGTTCATGTGTATGTAACTGAGAGAAACTATAAAAACTTATTATATGTACAGTACACATTAAGTGTATTCTGATTTATGTATTTCATGTAAAAAAATATAAATTCAAAATAATTTTTAATATGTATTTTATTAATTATTATAGTATTAAGACATTTATCTTATAAAATATTTTTTTTCTGCATGTTTTGATGGGACTTTATATGTCATATATGCATGTGCCTGTCCTGCTCTGTATACTATCTGGATACATACAGAACGTACCATATAACCAGAGCGCACCGATACCAGTATTCAAATGGAGACGTTTCTCGAGATCCGCCTGTATTAGTATAAGGGCGGACGTGTGTGCGGTTTTTTAAATGCAAGTTACATTCACTTTGAGTTTGAAGATGAATCAGGGCTTTGAATTTCTAGACTGAATACGATTGTTAATTCTGTTTCTTTTGTGCTTCCAGGAACTAAAAGAGAGATCTGCACATATAACTCAGGTGATAATATATTATAATATGGAATGATCCCTGTTGTCGTTATGTCTGTTTCGAAATGTTAGATATATATTTTATGAAATTTTTGAGGATGTCACATGATCCTCTCAAATTTTTCCTTTAATACCTGTTGTCTGGGGCTCTGTATAGTAAACCAAACATTGGGGTTCTCCAAGAAACCCTGTCACCTTGAAGAGAGCATTACATCCAGCGAGCTATGCTCTCTCCTGGGCAGACCCCTTCTATCCTGCCTATCGGTAGAGCTGTGAGGTGTAGAGGAAGCCAACTTGGAGATCAGCGCACTATTCCGATAGTTAGACTCCGCTTTAAAGTCCAGTTGTCAGATATCACTACAGGCAGGTTCCTCCACACATCATCAAAACCCCATTTTTTGGCTTACTACATAGTACCAACCATACCTCCCAATATTCAAGTTGACTAAATCTGGAAATGGCTGTGCACGTTCCACTAGGGGGCATGGTCATGTCACATGGGGAGCATGTTTGCAGCACATTTGGAGGAGTGGCTGCCCACCCCAGACAGCTCTCCACTGCTACCCTCCTCCATTCACCACCACTCTGAATGGGATGTACCTCTCAACATTCCCAGCAAGTCGGAACAAACGTCCTAAATCGGGACAGATGGTTGGTATGTACACTGATAGAGGACCCGGTCCCTGCTCTGCTTATAGAACAGTGATGGGCAACCTGAAACACTTCGGAGGCCACACAGCCGGCCCTCTAACCTAATACTGCCCATTACCCTTAACCTCAGTAATCTAAACAATACATTTAATGAAAGAGACACCGATCTGTAATAATACATCAGCAGGCATTTTATACAAGTGTTACACACCATAACAAGCATATCTGATAATAAAGCAGGAAGGACCCAGGGGCCACAGGTGAAGGCTTGGGGGCCACCTGTTTTCCATCACTGTTTTAGAAGGGGTTGGGTACGCTTGAACGATTAGCACAAATCTGACACCGAGGAGGCTGAAAAATAAAATCCGAATTTACCAAAAAGCGATTGAAATATAAACAGACTTACCTGAAAAACTATGCTGCAGATCTCTGATCGCACCAGCATGCTGACAGCAGCTTATTCCAAATGGACAGCTCTCTGGCAGTATACTTTGACGTCATCGCGACCTCTATCAATGTTAATTTAAAGCGGCAATGTTGGGACCACCCGGGTTAAGTGTTTAAAGACTTAACCTAGTTGGTCCCGACATTGGTAAATTCGGATTTTATTTGTCGGCCTCCTCTGTATCATATTTGTGGTAATCGTTAAAAGGCTCAACGGCTTCAAGCGTGCCCTTAAGACTCATTTCTTTATTCGAGTCTATCAGTCCTCCTAACTACCTTGTCCCGGCTCTCTCCCCCAGTTAGTACCACCCTATCTGTGTCTCCCCCTTCCCTTTAGGATGTAAGCTCTCAGGAGCAGGGTCCTCTTTCCTTGTGTGCTCCTTCTACTACTCCATCACCCTCTGTAGCTCTTGGCCGGCCTCCCTAGCCCTGATTTCTTAAGCTTCGGCCTACTTCTCTCTGATTTCTACCATCACTTTCACTCATTGTCCCAGTAACAATTTGATTTGCACCATGTTACCTGTGTGTATGTGTGTGTGTGTGTGTGTTTATATATATTTATATATTTTTGTTCTTCATATTTTGTTCTTTCTGTATCATGTTGTGTCATTGGTCACTGTTTTCTGTATATGTCATGTACGGTGCTGCGGACCCTTTGTGGTGCCTTATAAATTAAAGATAATAATAATAAAATAATAATTACCACCGTTTAGAAGCTCTATATCTAAACAGTTTGATACAATATGTTTCCCACTTGTAAAGTGATGTGAAGTACAATGGAGCTATATAAATACATTTAATGGTTATAATACCAATGTATTGGATCATATAAGTGGACTATACTGCTACAAGGACTGGCAATATATTTGCACAACTAGCCCAATAGTCACATTGCTGGTGCTCTAACTTCCCCGTAACACAAACAGGGTTATTTTGAAAGATGACAGAACATGAGAAACTGAGCCTCATACATCCTGACAACAACTTCACGTGTTTATCGGGCATGTGAGACATGTAAGCAGAACCCAGTGTTGTAAGAGGATGTCAAATAAAATAATCCAACATATCTCTTTATGTCGATAAGGGTGGGGGGGGGGGGGGACACAGCAAGATCTGAGCCAGATTCCAGGGTATAAATATTTACTAGAACTGCTGTTTCTGATGCTATGTAAGATTCCCTGTCTACTGATATTAATGTATACATATTTTAATATATATTGTACCTTTCAGCTCCAATAACACTGACGTTCAGTGAAGCAGTGACTGCGCCTCTACTGGTTGGTTTGGGTATTGCCGTCAGTTCCATCACAATGTTCCTGAATAGGTGAAGAAATGATTGTGGTTCCAGGTCCAACTGGGAAAGGATTTAGGTGCCTTCTTCTGGCATCGTGCAGGAATAATCCACGGAGAGGGAGCTGTCAGTCTGTCTATAAATAAAAGTGGTCTACTCAGAACTCATGTGTGAGAATACATTAACTCCTCTTTCCCACAGTTGTAAATATCAGTTATAAAATAACTGTGTGATAAGAATACATGGTCCATCTGCCTGTATTAGTCAGTGTATATGTATGTGATTTCTGACCAGGGTTTGCATATTATCTGTTATATGTGCTATAAATTGTGTGAACCAGAGTATAAACTCTCCAATGGGGTAAATGTATCAAGCTGAGAGTTTTCCGGCAGGTTTGAAAAGTGGAGATGTTGCCTTTAACAATCAATCAGATTCTAGCTGTCATTTTGTAGAATGTACTAAATAAATAAAAGCTAGAATCTGATTGGTTTTTCAAACATGCCAAAAAACTCTCAGCTTGATACATGTACCCCAAGATCTCTTCCTGAAAATGCGGCTTCTATCTGTCATTTTATTTTCACCTGCCCTACAAATATTGCTAACTCGGGTCCGATTAATCAAGGAATACAAAACAAGCATACTGTGCGCTTTTTTTTAAAATGCACATATATCAGACTTACGCACATCCGTAATCAGCAAGGAGCAGATCTGAAGATAGGTCTGGTGAATACGGGTCTAGGTCCGCTCTGGACACTGCAGGATACGTCCAATAAATATGGGGAATATCAAGTCCCAAAAGATTGCAGCGAAAAAAATAACTATTCAATTAATGTCACCTGTTAATAAATAATATAGTCATTAATGACAAAACATTAAAAAATAATAAAAAAAAAAATCGCCGATAAAACACATTTATTAGGATGTAATTCATCATCAACATTTATTTATATAGCGCCAGCAAATTCCGTAGAGGTTTTGTAACTAATTTTACAACACATGTTCTAGCAGTATACACAGCCGTCATCACTAGTAATCAGCACTTACACCTGACCTGTAGCTGTATACACAGCCGTCATCACTAGTAATCACCACTTACACCTGCCCTGTAGCTGCTGATACAGACACATGTTCTAGCTGTATACACAGCCGTCATCACTAGTAATCAGCACTTACACCTGACCTGTAGCTGTATACACAGCCGTCATCACTAGTAATCAGCACTTACACCTGACCTGTAGCTGTATACACAGCCGTCATCACTAGTAATCACCACTTACACCTGCCCTGTAGCTGCTGATACAGACACATGTTCTAGCTGTATACACAGCCGTCATCACTAGTAATCAGCACTTACACCTGACCTGTAGCTGTATACACAGCCGTCATCACTAGTAATCAGCGCTTACACCTGACCTGTAGCTGTATACACAGCCGTCATCACTAGTAATCAGCACTTACACCTGACCTGTAGCTGCTGATACAGACACATGTTCTAGCTGTATACACAGCCGTCATCACTAGTAATCAGCACTTACACCTGACCTGTAGCTGTATACACAGCCGTCATCACTAGTAATCAGCACTTACACCTGACCTGTAGCTGTATACACAGCCGTCATCACTAGTAATCAGCACTTACACCTGACCTGTAGCTGTATACACAGCCGTCATCACTAGTAATCACCACTTACACCTGCCCTGTAGCTGCTGATACAGACACATGTTCTAGCTGTATACACAGCCGTCATCACTAGTAATCAGCACTTACACCTGACCTGTAGCTGTATACACAGCCGTCATCACTAGTAATCAGCGCTTACACCTGACCTGTAGCTGTATACACAGCCGTCATCACTAGTAATCAGCACTTACACCTGACCTGTAGCTGTATACACAGCCGTCATCACTAGTAATCAGCACTTACACCTGACCTGTAGCTGTATACACAGCCGTCATCACTAGTAATCAGCACTTACACCTGACCTGTAGCTGTATACACAGCCGTCATCACTAGTAATCAGCACTTACACCTGACCTGTAGCTGTATACACAGCCGTCATCACTAGTAATCAGCACTTACACCTGACCTGTAGCTGTATCCACAGCCGTCATCACTAGTAATCAGCACTTACACCTGACCTGTAGCTGTATACACAGCCGTCATCACTAGTAATCAGCACTTACACCTGACCTGTAGCTGTATACACAGCTGTCACCACTAGTATTCAGCACTTACACCTGACCTGTAGCTGTATACACAGCCGTCATCACTAGTAATCAGCACTTACACCTGACCTGTAGCTGTATACACAGCCGTCATCACTAGTAATCAGCACTTACACCTGACCTGTAGCTGTATACACAGCCGTCATCACTAGTAATCAGCACTTACACCTGACCTGTAGCTGTATACACAGCCGTCATCACTAGTAATCAGCACTTACACCTGACCTGTAGCTGTATACACAGCCGTCATCACTAGTAATCAGCACTTACACCTGCCCTGTAGCTGTATACACAGCCGTCATCACTAGTAATCAGCACTTACACCTGCCCTGTAGCTGTATACACAGCCGTCATCACTAGTAATCAGCACTTACACCTGACCTGTAGCTGTATACACAGCCATCATCACTAGTAATCAGCACTTACACCTGACCTGTAGCTGTATACACAGCCGTCATCACTAGTAATCAGCACTTACACCGGACCTGTAGCTGTATACACAGCCGTCATCACTAGTAATCAGCACTTACACCTGACCTGTAGCTGTATACACAGCCGTCATCACTAGTAATCAGCACTTACACCTGACCTGTAGCTGTATACACAGCCATCATCACTAGTAATCAGCACTTACACCTGACCTGTAGCTGTATACACAGCCGTCATCACTAGTAATCAGCACTTACACCTGACCTGTAGCTGTATACACAGCTGTCATCACTAGTAATCAGCACTTACACCTGACCTGTAGCTGTATACACAGCCGTCATCACTAGTAATCAGCACTTACACCTGACCTGTAGCTGTATACACAGCCGTCATCACTAGTAATCAGCACTTACACCTGACCTGTAGCTGTATACACAGCCGTCATCACTAGTAATCAGCACTTACACCTGACCTGTAGCTGTATACACAGCCGTCATCACTAGTAATCAGCACTTACACCTGACCTGTAGCTGTATACACAGCCGTCATCACTAGTAATCAGCACTTACACCTGACCTGTAGCTGTATACACAGCCGTCATCACTAGTAATCAGCACTTACACCTGACCTGTAGCTGTATACACAGCCGTCATCACTAGTAATCAGCACTTACACCGGACCTGTAGCTGTATACACAGCCGTCATCACTAGTAATCAGCACTTACACCTGACCTGTAGCTGTATACACAGCCATCATCACTAGTAATCAGCACTTACACCTGACCTGTAGCTGTATACACAGCCGTCATCACTAGTAATCAGCACTTACACCTGACCTGTAGCTGTATACACAGCCGTCATCACTAGTAATCAGCACTTACACCTGACCTGTAGCTGTATACACAGCTGTCATCACTAGTAATCAGCACTTACACCTGACCTGTAGCTGTATACACAGCCGTCATCACTAGTAATCAGCACTTACACCTGACCTGTAGCTGTATACACAGCCGTCATCACTAGTAATCAGCACTTACACCTGACCTGTAGCTGTATACACAGCTGTCATCACTAGTAATCAGCACTTACACCTGACCTGTAGCTGTATACACAGCCGTCATCACTAGTAATCAGCACTTACACCTGACCTGTAGCTGTATACACAGCCGTCATCACTAGTAATCAGCACTTACACCTGACCTGTAGCTGTATACACAGCCGTCATCACTAGTAATCAGCACTTACACCTGACCTGTAGCTGTATACACAGCCGTCATCACTAGTAATCAGCACTTACACCTGACCTGTAGCTGTATACACAGCCGTCATCACTAGTAATCAGCACTTACACCTGACCTGTAGCTGTATACACAGCCGTCATCACTAGTAATCAGCACTTACACCTGACCTGTAGCTGTATACACAGCCGTCATCACTAGTAATCAGCACTTACACCGGACCTGTAGCTGTATACACAGCCGTCATCACTAGTAATCAGCACTTACACCTGACCTGTAGCTGTATACACAGCCGTCATCACTAGTAATCAGCACTTACACCTGACCTGTAGCTGTATACACAGCCATCATCACTAGTAATCAGCACTTACACCTGACCTGTAGCTGTATACACAGCCGTCATCACTAGTAATCAGCACTTACACCTGACCTGTAGCTGTATACACAGCTGTCATCACTAGTAATCAGCACTTACACCTGACCTGTAGCTGTATACACAGCCGTCATCACTAGTAATCAGCACTTACACCTGACCTGTAGCTGTATACACAGCCGTCATCACTAGTAATCAGCACTTACACCTGACCTGTAGCTGGTACACAGCCGTCATCACTAGTAATCAGCACTTACACCTGACCTGTAGCTGTATACACAGCCATCATCACTAGTAATCAGCACTTACACCTGACCTGTAGCTGTATACACAGCCGTCATCACTAGTAATCACCACTTACACCTGACCTGTAGCTGTATACACAGCCGCCATCACTAGTAATCAGCACTTACACCTGACCTGTAGCTGTATACACAGCCGTCATCACTAGTAATCAGCACTTACACCTGACCTGTAGCTGTATACACAGCCGTCATCACTAGTAATCAGCACTTACACCTGACCTGTAGCTGTATACACAGCCGTCATCACTAGTAATCAGCACTTACACCTGACCTGTAGCTGTATACACAGCCGTCATCACTAGTAATCAGCACTTACACCTGACCTGTAGCTGTATACACAGCCGTCATCACTAGTAATCAGCACTTACACCTGACCTGTAGCTGTATACACAGCCGTCATCACTAGTAATCAGCACTTACACCTGACCTGTAGCTGTATACACAGCCGTCATCACTAGTAATCAGCACTTACACCTGACCTGTAGCTGTATACACAGCCGTCATCACTAGTAATCAGCACTTACACCTGACCTGTAGCTGTATACACAGCCGTCATCACTAGTAATCAGCACTTACACCTGACCTGTAGCTGTATACACAGCCGTCATCACTAGTAATCAGCACTTACACCTGACCTGTAGCTGTATACACAGCCGTCATCACTAGTAATCAGCACTTACACCTGACCTGTAGCTGTATACACAGCCGTCATCACTAGTAATCAGCACTTACACCTGACCTGTAGCTGTATACACAGCCATCATCACTAGTAATCAGCACTTACACCTGACCTGTAGTTGTATACACAGCCGTCATCACTAGTAATCAGCACTTACACCTGACCTGTAGCTGTATACACAGCTGTCATCACTAGTAATCAGCACTTACACCTGACCTGTAGCTGTATACACAGCCGTCATCACTAGTAATCAGCACTTACACCTGACCTGTAGCTGTATACACAGCCGTCATCACTAGTAATCAGCACTTACACCTGACCTGTAGCTGTATACACAGCCGCCATCACTAGTAATCAGCACTTACACCTGACCTGTAGCTGTATACACAGCCGTCATCACTAGTAATCAGCACTTACACCTGACCTGTAATTGAAGCAAGTGATACGACAGAGAATCATGTACCTTTGAGATGCCCAGAGCTTGAATCGGATGAAGATGTGTGCGCTCGAGCTTGTCACGCCCTTACTGTACATTGACTATATGCATACGCCCCTTCCCCTCCCCCGTTCCGACACTGAAATCGTAGGCTGTAGTAGGGGTCCCTTGTGCGCGATGATGAATTGGATGATGCTGTGTTCTCTGGCGCATGGTTTATTTCTGGGCATCCACAGTGCGATTTTACACAAAATACTGCGCATATTTGCGCACTTTAGTGAATCAGGCCCAATGTTGCTATTAACTCTCATGAACCTCAAACAGTTTATATTTTCGGGATTTCTTTAATCATGTAGAGGTGACTTAGGGGTCTGTTTAACTAGCAACAGCTCCCCAGCGAAAATGGTTGGCAGTGATAAGAACACTGTTACCGCTTTGCCAGCCAATGCGTTATCCCTCTTCGCATGCCTGACCCGGCAATTCTGGCTCATGAATGTGCACTGAATCCAGAAGCCTTGACTTGGGCTTCCAGTTCCAGATCTTCCAAATTAATAATAATAATAATAATAATAACAATAATAATAATATATAAATGTTAAAAAATATTTGAAACGTTTATTAAAAAAGAATCAAAAATTAAGCCAGACAGAGAAAATTCTTTATTGAATTAAATAAAGTATTTTCTCTAGGTAAAGACACGCTACCACTGCTGTCCTTGTACAGGGGCTTCTCTATGTTTTCACCGGAGAAAAGGGGGTTCTCCCTATAATGAATTGGCCCCTTAGTCTACTTGGCTGGGTCAGACAGAAATCCTGGAAACATGAACTGTTCGGGGGGTTGGAGGGGTGGCCTGGAGCTATATAAATAGGAATGAGGTGTCCCAGTGTTTTCTGAACTTTGCCTCCTTTTTCACTTACAAAATTGAGGTAATCAGACACGAAATCTCCTCCCATCGCTCTTCTGCTGCTCCTACCACTCCGCCCTCCAGCCAATGCCTCTTGAGCTCCTTCCACCCCACAACGGGTGATGAAGTCACCATAAGAGCAATTATCTCTTATATTATCCTCTCCATCCTCAACCTGTTCCCTGGATCCCATCCCCTATTACCTCTTTTGCTCCCTCTCCCCCACTGCCTGCTCCCACCTAGCTCACCTCTTCATTCTGTCCCTCTCCAGTGCCATCTTCCACTCATCCTTTAAACATGCTCTTCTTTCACCCATTCTTAAGAACAATCTTGACCCCACCTCACTCTCTAACTACCGCCCCATTTCTTTTCTTCCTTTTGAATCCAAAATACTTGAGCGGCTTATCTACAACCGGCTCACCATCTACCTCTGTGACAACTCTCTTCTTGATCCTCTCTAGTCTGGCTTCCGCCCTCTCCACTCAAGAGAAACTGTCTTGACCAAAGTCACCAATGATCTTATCTTGGCCAAGTCCAGCGGTCACTTCTCCTCCAGGATCTCTCTGCAGCCTTTGTCACCTGGGATCACCCTCTCCTACTGCACATCCTTCACACCATTGACCATTTTGATGCTCCTTTTGTGGTTCACATTCAACCTCGCCAACCGCTCCTTTTCTGTTTCTAACGCTAGTTTCTCCTCCTCCCATCCATCCCATATGACTTCCACAGGGTTCTGTTCTTGGCCCTCTGCTTTTTTCTCTGTAAACCCTTCTCCCTGGGCAAACTAATCAGTTCGTTCAACTTCCAGTACCACTTCTATGCCAACAATACCCAACTATACCTCTCGTCTCCTGATCTCTCCCCTTCCCTCCTCTCTCAGGTGTGCAGTTGCCTCTCCGCCATCTCCTCCTTGATGTATTTACACTTTTTCAAACTGAATATGGCCAAAGCTGAATTCATTGGACCTAAGTCATTAAGGAGAGCAAGGCAATAAAAGGAGTAAACGTTCTTCCGGACAAACCATGTTACAATACAAGGGGTGCAGTTTATTAATTTACAAGTTAAATACTGGCTGTTTTTTTCATGTAGCACACAAATAATTGATAGCTTTATTTGTACACTGAAATATAAAGTTGATCTAGGACATGCCCGACCCCAACTATAAATCTGTCCCCACATCATAAATTTACCGCCCCCTCCAATGCAACATGGTTTTGCCAAGGTTCAAAGTTAGTCCTTATTTATGCTTTACTCTCCTTAATGACTCCCATCCCGTCCTCTCTATCACTGTCAACAGTACCAATATCTCCTCTGTTCCCCAACTCCATTGCCTGGGTGTCATTCTTGACTCCTCCCTCTCCCTTCACCCCCCACAATCAATCTTTTGCCCAATCCTGTCACTTCCACCTCCGCAACATTGCTCGCATCATACCCTTCCTCTTCCAGGATGCCACCAAAACTCTTGTCTACTCGCTAATCCTTTCTCATCTCAACAACTGCAACCTTTTCCTAACTAACCTTCCCCGCTCCCATCTTGCTGCTCTTTGATCTGTACTAAATGCTGCAGCTAGACTTATCTTCCTCTCTCGCCGCTCAACATCTGCCTCCCCTCTCTGCCACACCTTAAACTTGCACCCCTTTCCCTACAGAATCCTCTCTAAACTCCTCACCCTCACATACAAGGCCCTGTCCAACTGCTCTGCTCCCTACATCTCCAAACTCATCTCCATACATACTCCCTCCAACTTTCAGCTTGCTCTGAATATACCCCTTGCACCCCATTACCCACTCAGACAATCAGTAGCTGTGTTGAGAGTTGTAGTGTTACCTGTTTACTGTATTGTACTGTTATACCATGTACTGCCTGGTGGTTTACCCTCTGTATGGTACTGCGGACCACATGTGACGCCGAATAAATGAATAAAGATTATTAATAATAGTAATAAACACTGTTCCTGTTCCTTGGAGTGGTCTTAAAAAATGTAGTATGTACTTTTTCTGAGAAACATCTTATAGATACATCTTAAGGAAATGGTCTATAGCATGGTTGTCCAACCCGCGGCCCGCTGGCCGCATGCGGCCCAGCATGCCTGTAAATGTGGCCCAGCAGGAGTTTTGGTTGCGGAAAGGGGGCAGCGCTGAAAAAAAAAATCCTGCAAAAAAAAAAAAGAAAATACTTACCTTGCGATCACGTCAGCTGGCGCTCCGGCTCTCTCCCTGGTCTCCTCCTCCGTGCGTCGCTCACAGTGAATGTCAGGGGTGACGTCATCACACTTGACATCCATTGCGTAGCGCAGCACAGAGGAGTCACCCGCGCAAACTATCAGCAGCAGTGAAAGATTATCCAGTATCTTATTGTTGTTACTCTGAATTAGGACTTTCTGCACCATGCAATTATGAACTAGCTGTGTTCTCTGTATGTATCTAATATAAATATTAAGAGATAATTGTATTTTTAATATTTTAAACCATTTTAAATGTGCAGTGCTGAGTAGGGTGAAAATATCACCCACTGTTACCCTCATCGGAGGCTGCTCCATGAGCCATTTTTCCAGCCACCCTATCTTTAAATCTCTGTAGATTTCTATTAGTCCTCCTGATGCTACCTATATCGGTGACCATTTCAAACTGGTCAATAAAAAAAATGATTCATGGGTGCAGAAAGAGAGCAAAAAAAAGTTTTTGGCATTTAATTCCCCAAACCCCACTAAGGGGCAGATGCAGGTAAGTTAAATTGCAGCTGGTAATGGGACTACTGCTTTAATCATGATTCTGCAACAGGTTTCCTAACTCTTACTAACTTCATTTCCAAGTAAGTTTAATATGTTAACTATGTTTTCTATGGTTTTTTGGATGATCAGCAATCGTTAGTGTTAGTGTGTTTTATGTGCGGCCCAAACCAACTCGTCGTCTTCCAATGTGGCCCAGGGAAGCTAAAAGGTTGGACACCCCTGGTCTATAGAAACATTTATAAATATATATGTAAAGGAATCAGGAATATTTTAGAACTAGATATTAGAATTAAGGCTTTAATTATGGTGGGCTATACACTACAGTCAATATCTTATTGAAGGACATGGTCCCTAAGAGAATGCAATAAACAATAACAGAGGTGCAGAGCTTGCAATCAGCTGCATAACAAATGTGCATAAGATGGGCAATATCTTTAGTTATGTCAGGGTAATACAAGTGCACGTAGGGGCGGTATATGCCGATATGACATAATGGTACTTCTTCACCTCACTTCCTTATTAGCAGCCAGAGCCGATGGAACGGGTGTTAAGCAAGGTGGGGGAGTGCCATGCCTGAGAGGAGCTCCGCCTGCCTTCCCCGCTTGTCCACCGGTGCTGCATCTCCATTATCGCTGACTCTCGGGACGTGTGGACGTGCAGTTACTGAGGAACCACACATGATAGCGAGATGGTTAGTGGTCGAGAAAAATCTTCCCATGATATTGAAATGCCCACTCCTCTAACAATTTGCAATTATAACCGTTACCCAATCTATGCACCCAGTCCTCTCAGGGTTTCCACTTCTGTTGGATCACAAACACAATGTAATTATATTTTATC
Source organism: Mixophyes fleayi (assembly GCF_038048845.1). Lineage (NCBI taxonomy): Eukaryota > Metazoa > Chordata > Amphibia > Anura > Limnodynastidae > Mixophyes > Mixophyes fleayi. The sequence continues at coordinate 7,184,774 of NC_134403.1, forward strand.
TGAGTAGTGTGAATATATAATTGCTCTACTGTGTGGAAGTCTGATGACGAATTGGTGGAGGGGGGCAGCCTGAGACAGAGAACTCACTACGTCTAACCCACAAAGATTGCAGTTCATTCAGGGAGGTAAACACTGTATATATATATATATATATATATATATATATATATATATCTGCCTCATTCCGCAAGTGACTGTGACATTTTGCGTTCTTCTGTGTAGAATTTTATTTACGTTAGACTACTCACTTATTATACCCCAACTACACAATAGAGCAGAATGAATTGCCACCTTCATCGTCTTGCCACTATAGACAATAAAATCTGTGAAATTATGCTGTTCAGCTAGTAAAACTTGCTCTAGTAAAAGTTGTTCTCTTAGGCAATTATCACACTATGGGGTCTATGCATCAAACTGCTATAGCCCAAAAACATTAGTTTTCTCCAGAGATTGCCTATCGCAGGTCTTCTCCTAATGCATCAAAGGGTTAAGCAGAAGAATTTGGGGATTTCTCCTGCCTTAACCCATTCATCGCAGTCGCCATAGACTCTCAGGATGGCGTTAGTAAGCTTTAAGGAGGGCTGGAGTGGGGCAAAAAGATCCCTGAATGCTAGTTGGAGAGGTCTCCTAGCAAAATAAATTACAAAAATGAAATAAATTAAAATAAAGCATGTATTTACACGTGTGGGAAGCCGCACTGTCCCCAAACATCTTCTGATGATTTATCATTCCCCATGGAGGTGTCCAGGTTCTGGCAGAGCTGGCGACATAATGGCTATCACATGCGGGTAGCTATCGCAGGGGCCTTCTGCGATGCTTTGCAAAGGGAAGCCAATTGAACAAGGACAGCAAGCATTTTTTCTGATTTTTGCTTAAATTTAGTAATGTTTTATTTTTTATTTTTAACTTTTGTCACTCACCTGAGTCTGTGTGATGTGTATGTGACAAAGGGTTAATCATAAACAAGTACCTGCTCTGTTTAAAAATGATTAAAACTTTCCCTGTCTATGCCACACACCACCAAGGTTTTTGTAAAGTGCTGACACTCCTACACAGGAATCCTTCAGTTCTCCCTTAAAAGTTAAAACAAATCTATCATCATTTACTTTCCTGAGTTATCATAGACAAAAATGATCTTCCCTGTTTCAACTATGTAGCATTTTTAAAACCAAGCTGTCTGACAAGTGAATTCGTAAGAACACAGAAAGCTGAACTTATTAAGTGTAATTTAATATGGAAAATAAATCCACAATGCTTAAGATAAAACAGTTAACAAATGACATACGATATGATGCAATAGTTTCTTTTAAAAATAAAAAGGGATGAGACAACAGAAATGATAAACTTACAAATAACCCGTTTCCTGTAAAGTGACAGCTTGGTTACAATTACAGAACATTTTAACCCTGATGCAGGGCCCAAAGCCGCCGTTCCTGTTATGTCAAAACTAGAAAGTCTGTGTAAAAGCAAATTAGTTCTTTATGACCTCTGTTCCACACACCTTTCAAGTCAGGTTTTCTTTACGCTGGCCTAACTTTGCACCAGAACGTCCAACAAAGATGATTTTACATCCACACAACAGGCCATACGTTTCATTTGCATACCAAACATGGCTCCTGTAAGGACAATATTTCAGAAAATATAATACGATATTTTACTGTGTCCTTATCTCCCTTTTCACACACTCACCCTGCCACTCTGGTTCTGCAGTGGAAATGTCTGTTGGCCACATATCACTGTCCTTTGGTATCACACATGTTATTGCCTCACCCTTAAAGAGAGACAAAGACCTCAAAATTTGCGATCCATGCCATAAATGGTATTGGGCACCGATCTGTAGCACTCTTATTTAAAAACACCTCCTTGGGAGAACCTTTGATGAGATTAACGCAGTCAAAGGGATACATTAATTTAGATTAATGTATTCAGGTTTTAACCCCTGGCTGGGAACAGAGCTCCTCTAAGCCATATCAAGCTATTACTATTAATCAATTCACAAACCCATATTTGCAGTTGTACATGACTAGTAACTAGCTTGCATGTGACAACTTTAATATTTTTTTAATTGAATCTGGAACTGGAAGCTTCTAGTTCCAGTTCGTATGCCCAAGCCGGAATGTTGGCTCAAGTCTGGACTGGTGTCACAAGTGGTTAGTGGTAAGATTACTCTGTGTTATGAGTTAACAATAAATGTTTTTCAGTATAAAGCTATAATTAAAATAAAAGGAACTAGTCATCTTCATATATACTGTACATTGTCGCAAGAGCAGGTTAGGGATGCTGTTTCCTGGGGTAAACAGCTGCACTTCCTATGCATCAGCCAAACAATATCACGCCAGTTCAGTGCCTTGGTTCAAGTAGCTGCAGCTAGTTTTATTCAGCATTTCCTAAATAAACAAGACATAAACAAAAGTCCTAACTTGTCCAGCTGCTAACTAATACAACAAGGAGCACCCTCTTTAGAGTCAAGGACCTGATGTCCCACACCTACAAAGTAACAGCATTTACTGGTAACAAATTGCAGTGTCTCTCAACAGGCATTTGACCTGCTCCCCAGGTATTGAGAGACTGAGGGAACTGCCAAGCAGCTTTTTCCCAGCACCACACATGTGCAACTCCTGATTACCATCAGAGTTGAAAGCCCTGGAATGGGCCTGATGTATGGAGCCCACCCTTTTCACTCCATTCATAACCTCAAGGACCTCAATACGGGCATTTCCTATAGTCAAAAACAATCTTTGGGAATCTCCTTGCAAAACACTGGGCAGAAAAAATGCAGCAAAATTCTCTTTGAGGTTTTTTTCTACCCCTAGATGCTCTGCAATCATAAAACCATGAGTCAGGTCGAACACGGCTCTTATGCAGTATATGCTTTAGGAACTATCAACTGGTCCAAAATGTCTTCACTATTTGATACAGTAACCCCCGACTTATTGCCATACAAGGGTATGACTAATATCAGGCTTTATTAGATTTACATTAGCCACTTTCACATTCTCTCTAGCCTTTACCATAGTAGGGTCTTTTATCTGTTCGAATCAAAAATATCTTTGCTCACTTAAAGACCAGACACACACAGTCAACAGGTTCAACAACATTTCCTAGTTCAGTAGGAGGTACATTATCCTGCGCTCCACTGCTGTCCTTGTCATTTTCTGACTTCCCAATCACGCTTGAAAGAGGGAACACCTTGGACATGGGGAACACTACCACTGTATCAGTAACATTATAAAACAGCCTGGGTTATTTACATGTGTAACCAACTGGGTGCACTAAAGCTTCCAGAAGTGGGAAAAATCTATCCCCAATATAACATCAAACACCAAACAAGCAACTAATCCCACAGTGACTATGAAGGGATCACACTGTGTCACTATGTTCACTTTAGAGGTAACATAATGCAGAGTATACCCATGTATACAGGTTACCCCGATAGTTTTCCCTTCACGCTTTAAAGGACTCACCAAGGGTACAAGAGTAACCATACTACCAGAATTTAGCAGTGCTTTTACCCGTTTGCATTCCACAGTAATTTCACACATTTGTTTGTCTGGCTCAACCTGTCGGTCTGCTATGCAGGCTATCTGGGCAAAGAAAGATTCTCTGCAATGTACATAAGCAGTATCACATTGCATAAGGTCAGAGGTAAGTGGACAATTAGCATAATATGGCCTAAGCCACAACATCTAAAACATCTGCTCACATTTTTATTACATCTCATATGAGGCTGGAATCTTCTTGGCATAACTGGCCAATCTCCAGCTTCTGAGCCTACAGTCTCTGTATATTTGAGTTCATTCCACTGCCCAGCACCCTTTACCCCTGGAACAGTCTTACCAGAAGTCATTGGAGATCACTGTTGCAGAACTAGGGGCTGGTGAGGTACATTTCCTCGGCCACCACATACTTGGTCTGCACCACTCTCAGCTCAACAATAGATGAGGACAACTTGATCTGGCAGTTTGGTAATATTCATGGTCTGTGCCATTGTTTGGAGAAAATTACTAGCTCGTATAGTGCTGGAACTAGTTGTTACCTCTGGGGAAGCATCTCATGACAAGGCAGCAAGAGAACGCACCACCTCTATAGAGCTTTGTGGTCTTGGTGCTGTTGCCTCCAATCGGCCTCAATATCCATTTGCTGTTGACTCCGGGCCTCCTCAAGGGCTAATTATAACAACTTGGTAGCTTCTAGCAGTGCTTTAACTACGACCTCCATCTTAGGGCTCTGTAACACAGTTTTTTCCCTAATCCCCAAAAAATGGGTATCTGGTTCTGTAAATTTTTTATGCAAATTTTATGACTGCAATTGAAGTGCAGATACTCACATTCTCCACCATGTGTTGCCAGATCAGGTTAGGGGTGTCATTTCCTGGGGTAAACAGCTGCACTTCCTATGCATCAATCAAACAATATCACACCAGTTCAGTGCCTTGGTTCTAATAGCTAGTTTAATTCAACAGCTTCAACATATGCAAAACAGAACAAAAGTCCTAGCCTGTCTGACTTCTAACTAGTACAACAAGGAGCCCTCTTTCTGAAGTGAAGGCCCTAATGTCCCCCACACACACAAAACAACAACAACAGTTACTGGTTACAAATTGCAGTGCTTCTCAACAGGCATCTGGCCTGCGCCCCAGGTACTGAGAAACTGAGGGAACTGCCTAGCAGATTTTTACCAGTGCCACACAGGTGCAACTCCTGATTACCAGCAGTGTGTCTTATTGGTTGGAAGCCCTGGAGTGCGCCTAATGAATGGAGCCCGTCCTTCTCTCTCCGTAATAACCCCTGGGACCCTTATACTGGAATTTCCTACAGCTGAGAACTGGGCTTGACTCACCAACTGGCTCTTCTGGCAAATGCCAGAAGGGCCGATGGCCAGATGGGCCGGTCCGGGTAATCAATGCACTGTGCGTGCACGTACACTGACAACCTGTCAGTGACAGAATTCCTGGTGGCTGGCACCTCCCCAGGAACCAGCCATCAGATCACATGACAGCTTGCAGCCGGCTCCTGCTGCTAGCTGTCAGAGGAGCAAACAGGAGAAGAAGGCAGAAGACAGAAGCAAGAAGAGAGAAGAAGCTGAGAAGGTAAGTACATTAAAACGGGGGGGGGGGAGGATGCCACACAGAAAAATGGGGTGGGCGGAGAAAGGATGCCACACAGAAAAACAGGGGGGGAGGATACCACACAGAAAAACGGTGGTGGAGGGAGAGAAAGGAAGCCACACAAAAAAAGGGGGGGGGGGGGGGTCGGCAGAGGGAAAGGATACCACACAGAAAAACAGGGGGGGAGGCGGGGGGTTGGGGGGAAAGGATGCCACACAGAAAAACAGGGAGGGGGAAGAAAGGATGCCACACAGAAAAACAGGGGGGGGGGGAAAGAAAGGATACCACACAGAAAAACGGGGGTGGGGAGAGAGAAAGGATGCCACGCAGCAAAACCGGTGGTGGGTTGGGGTATGAAAGGATGCCACACAAAAAAATAGGTAAGGGGGAAGAGAAAGGATGCCACACAGAAAAATGGGGGGGACGGGGGGACGGAAAGAAAGCATGCCACACAGAAAAACAAGCGGGGGAGAGACAGAGTGCCACACAGAAAAACGGGGGGAGGCAGAAAGGATGCACACAGAAAAACAGTGGGGGAAAGAGAAAAAACACCACACAGAAAAACGGGGCGGGGGGAGAGAAAGGATGCCACGCAAATAAACGGGGAGGGGAGTAAGAATGCCACACAGAAAAATGGGGGTGGGGAGAGAGAAGGGATGCCGCACAGCAAAAACGGTGGTGGGTGGGGGTATGAAAGGATTCCACACAGAAAAATAGGTAAGGGGGAAGAGAAAGGATGCCACACAGAAAATAGGTAAGGGGGAAGAGAAAGGATGCCACACAGAAAAATAGGTAAGGGGGAAGAGAAAGGATGCCACACAGAAAAATAGGTAAGGGGGAAGAGAAAGGATGCCACACAGAAAAACAGGGGGGGTGCTGTATAGTCCATAATTGTTTCTAATGAATATTTATTTAAACTCACAGTTTATGCAAATATAATTTAGTGGTGTTAATATGTTCACTCTGTGGCATAATATGATTTGGGGGCACTTTTGTGGCATAATATGAACTGGAGAACTATTGTGGCATAATATGATGTGGGGGCACAACTGTATGGCATAATATGATTTGTGGACTCTATGGTGGCCTAATATCAATTGGGGACACGTACTCAGGCATGGGGGAAGTGGTAGAGTGTTAATATAATGTGGGAGGTAGGCTATTAATTTAATGTTGGAGTTTAGGTGGGGGCTAATCTAATTATTTAATTGGTGCTATTTTTTTTATGGGGTGATGTGGATCACTTTAATATAATATTGGGGCCTAGCAATTTAAGAAGGGGTGATTGGACCTTTAATTTAATACTGGAGTGGTTTGGGGGCTATTAATTGAAAGTTGGGCTGTTTGGGAAAAAAATTACGTCTATTTATTAAATGTGAATATGATTTATTTAAGGGCAGTGATGGTTGTGGGAAATAGATATATTTCTTAAACGTAAATGCTATTTAATTTATTGCTTGGGTTTTTTGGAGGCAGGGAAATACATTTATTTATTAAATGTAAATACTAGTACTTTAATGTTGAGGCTGGAGGGAGGCCTAATGACAAAACATGGGTTGTATTGATTAAACACCAGGGGGTAAATGTATCAGACTCCCGTTTCTTCAACTCGTGGGAGTTCGGCGAGATGCCCGCTAAAATTTAAAGCGGCGCTGCCTTGTAAAGGCAAGTTTCCCTTTACAAGGCAGCGTCGCTTTAAATTTTAGCTGTCATCTCGCCGAACTCCCGCGAGTTGAAGAAACCGAAGTATGATACATTTACCACCAGGGCTGGTTGGAGTTTTTTAAATTACATTTACCCATGTTTTTTCCAAATAGGGTCTTCAACATTCCAGGATCCAGACAAGCAGCAACTAAAGACACCAGCAGCCACAGGTGGTGAAAGTGACAAGAACAGGTAGGAGAGAGCATTACAGTGTGCCAACTGTCCCGAATTTTGGTGACTGTCTCGTTTAGTAAGATTTGGTCCGACTAAAAGGAAGTAAGCCTCACTTCACACTATACTGCTTCTGAAGGCAGAGCTGCGTGCAACTAACAGTATTGCACATAGTATCGCCTGTGTATTTGTGTAACATTTGTCTAAAATGATAACCATGTTACATAATAGGGGCCCCCTGTCTTAAATACCTTGTGTCCCCCGAGCGTTAATCCAGCTCTGGTTAGCTGGAGGGAGCAGATAGTCCCTGTATAGGACACAGCCTGCAGAGCAAGCCGAGGATCTCTAAGTCTCACAAGATTTGGTAATCTCGTGAGACAAAGAGCTTCTCTGCTCACTCTACAGGAAGTTCCCACCTTAATGGGTGTCGGCAGCACCAGAAGCATAGATAAGTACAGTGGACTGGGGGTGTCATAATGTGGCTGGGAGGGCGTGATAAATGTAATGTTTTGTTATAATGTAGGTATCAATGGCCACACTCACAATGTGGTCACGCCCTTTTCGGCACCGACGCTACGGGGTGGCACACGGTTACTTTCCTGCTGAAATTAAGGTGGGCCTGTGTACTTTATATGCCAGGGCTGATTTTTAGTCCTAGTCCGGCCCTGGCTGAGAATAATCATTGGGAAGCACTTTCCCAAACACAAGCAATCTCCCTCTGATTTTTAAAGCACATAAGACAGAGGGCCTGATTAATTAAGGCACGTATATGCCGATTTTGAGCATATTGTACGCAAAATCACTCTGTACATACCCAGAACCAGGACATGCGCCAGTAAACTCAACTCTGTCCTCTCCATTTTCGAACGTCAGCCTACGATTAGAGGAGTGAACGGGACATTTTGCTGTAGTGAATATACAGTAGGGGTGTGCCAAACTCAGGCGCACGCAACCATGTCTGAATCCAGCTCTGGGCATAGTAAAGTTACTGATAGAGCACTCAGAAAGCAATAAGTGTTGAAATCGCAAAGTTCTTTTATTCTTCCTTAATGCAATGCATGAGTCCCAAAACCTATATCCTTAAGATCAAGGGGCATATGTGACCTTTTACATTCCTAGGCTTATGCCTACTTAACGCATCTGGCATCATTTGGACCATCCTGTGTACAATGAGACCCCCTCTTCTTTCTTAAGGCACATAGAAAGAATTTAACCCTTGCACAGAATACTTAGAAATACAAACAGTTCAACTATTCCATTTGAACACATATAATACACTAACAATATTTTATCCAACTTATATTTGAAACATAATTTATTCTATTACAGTTACTTGTTTTTCTGACGTATTTTTTCTCCAGCTACAGGTCTAGTATAAGTCCTAATCAGTAGTAATGACAGTCTGGTATGTATGCTATAACATGTGTTTGCAATCAGGAGCAACTGTATAAATGTATTTTATGCTCAGTAGACATTAACAACCTTTTTTGTATATTTTTTTTCCATACGTTCTTTTGCAAATTTATAACCCATATAGGCTTTGCATATATCCTGCATGGTCTTGAGTAGTAGAGCAGAGCAGACCTAACCCCTCATTCAGCAGTGCACGTATCTTCCGATCCATGCCTAGATGAATTTGGGCATGCGCAGAGCCGAAAGACGTGCGTTTTAAACAAATGCAGGTTGCAGGTTGCATTTACTACGTGTACCTTGATGAATCAGGCCCAAGAAGTCTGGGACATATATATCTGCCTTTTACCATTTCCCCAGTGCTTCTGTCACAAATTATATACAAGTGAAAGTGAAAGAAAGTGAAAGGAAATAGTCCTCGACTTATATACAGTACATAAGATCAGAGAGACAAAGAAGACGGCGTAGCTGAACTACAGACAGGTAAGAGACAACTATGCTATTAATTCAACTGAAGGTGAATATTGGGAGCACTAATAACATGAGACAATTTATACTGTGTGAAATAATTGTACTGAAAATATAATTATAATCATTTAATTTGATTCAAAGTGCTGAAGATATGTTAGTAAGACATAATGAAAACTTTTCTATTTATACATATGAGGTGCACAGAGTTCAGATTACAATTAGGTTCAGACCAGGGACGGACTTATTACTTACAGAGAGGGGAACCACTGACAGCCCCCTAATGAGGAAATCTGTTTTTGGTGATTGATTGTCAAATAGGTGATGCTTGGCAGAACAAAGGCACCCATGGGGTCTACGAGGAATAGCACACTGACACATGGGGTCTACGAGGAATAGCACACTGACTCATGGGGTCTACGAGGAATAGCACACTGACTCATGGGGTCTACGAGGAATAGCACACTGACACATGGGGTCTACGAGGAATAGCACACTGACACATGGGTTCTACGAGGAATAGCACACTGACACATGGGTTCTATGAGGAATGGCACACTGACACATGGGGTCTACGAGGAATAGCACACTGACACATGGGGTCTACGAGCAATAGCACACTGACACATGGGGTCTACGAGGAATAGCACACTGACACATGGGGTCTACGAGGAATAGCACACTGACACATGGGGTCTATGAGGAATGGCACACTGACACATGGGATCTACGAGCAATAGCACACTGACACATGGGGTCTATGAGGAATAGCACACTGACACATTGGGACTACGAGGAATAGTACACTGACACATGGGGAGTACAAGCAATAGCACACTGACACATGGGGACTACGAGGAATAGCATACTGACACATGGGGTCTACGAGCAATAGCACACTTACACATGGGGTGTTCGCGGGAATAGCACACTGACACATGGGGTCTATGAGGAATAGCACACTGACACATGGGGTCTATGAGGAATAGCACACTGACACATGGGGTCTACGAGGAGTAGCACACTGACTCATGTGGACGATGAGGAATAGTACACTGACACATGGGGAGTATGAGCAATAGCACACTGACACATTGGGTCTACGAGAAATAGCACACTGACACATGGGGTCTACGAGGAATAGCACACTGACACATGGGGACTACGAGGAATAACACACTGACACATGGGGTCTATGAGCAATAGCACACTGACACATGGGGTCTATGAGGAATAGCACACTGACAACATGGGGGCTAGGAGGAATAACACACTGACACATGGGGTCTACGAGGAATAGCACACTGACAACATGGGGGCTATGAGGAATTGCACACTGACACATGAGGTCTACGAGGAATTGCACACTGACACATGAGGTCTACGAGGAATAGCACACTGACACATGGGGTCTGCGAGCAATAGCACACTGACACATGGGGTCTACGAGAAATAGCACAATGACACATGTGGTCTACGAGGAATAGCACACTGACACATGAGGTCTACGAGGAATAGCACACTGACACATGGGGACTACGAGGAATAGCACACTGACACATGGGGTCTACGAGGAATAGCACACTGACAACATGGGGGCTATGAGGAATAGCACACTGACACATGAGGTCTACGAGGAATAGCACACTGACACATGGGGTCTACGAGGAATAGCACACTGACACATGGGGTCTATGAGGAATAGCACACTGACACATGGGGTCTATGAGGAATAGTACACTGACACATGGGGTCTACGAGGAATGGCACACTGACACATGGGGTCTACGAGGAATAGCACACTGACACATGGGGTCTATGAGGAATAGCACATTGACACATGGGGTCTACGAGGAATAGCACACTGACAACATGGGGTCTACGAGGAATAGCACACTGACACATGGGGTCTATGAGGAATAGCACACTGACTCATGTGGACGACGAGGAATAGTACACTGACACATGGGGAGTACGAGCAATAGCACACTGACACATGGGGTCTATGAGGAATAGCACACTGACAACATGGGGGCTAGGAGGAATAACACACTGACACATGGGGTCTACGAGGAATAGCACACTGACAACATGGGGGCTATGAGGAATAGCACACTGACACATGAGGTCTACGAGGAATAGCACACTGACACATGGGGTCTGCGAGCAATAGCACACTGACACATGAGGTCTACGAGGAATAGTACACTGACACATGGGGAGTACGAGCAATAGCGCACTGACACATGGGGTCTACGAGAAATAGCACACTGACACATGGGGTCTACGAGGAATAGCACACTGACACATGGGGACTACGAGGAATAGCACACTGACACATGGGGTCTATGAGGAATAGCACACTGACACATGGGGTCTACGAGGAATAGCACACTGACACATGGGGTCTACGAGGAATAGCACACTGACAACATGGGGGCTATGAGGAATTGCACACTGACACATGAGGTCTACGAGGAATAGCACACTGACACAGTGTTTTTTTTTTTTTTTTTTTCCCTTCTCTCTGTTAGAGCTAGTGGGTGTGGTTTAATTGCATAGTTGATACAGCTGGTTAGTGCAAGCTCTATTTAACAGGAGGTAGCAAGCGATTTCATTGAGCTTGTGATTTCACTGCTTTTTTGATTTCAAGTGCTGTTTTTGTTTAAAGTGTGGAGTTGGTTCCATTAAGGAGTTGAATCCAGGAAGGGGTTTAATCTGGTAAGTGGCTAGGAAAGGCTAGTACTAAAGTTCACTGTAGGCTATAAGAAGTTAGGTTAGCCATAATAAGATGAGTAGTAGCAGGCTTGATGATCTCACTCAATGCATATCTTGTCATATGTATGCACACTTGGAGCAAGTGTTCCAAGGTTTATACCTCTGTGAGAAATGTGAGCAATTGGTCTCTTTGGAAGCCCAGGTAACTGATCTAAAGCAGACCATTGCAACATTGAGAGACATTGCCAACCTGGAGCAGAGTTTACAGCTCACCGTTGATGCGTTATCTGAGCAGGGTGGAGCAGAGACAGAGGAGGATGCACAGGTAGGCAGCTGGGTAACAGTTACTAGGGGTAGCAGAGGGAGGAAGAGGCAGGCCAGTTCTGAGCTAGGCAATCCCAGCAGATTTGCCAGATTGGATGAAGATACTGTGGAAGGCAGTTCAGAATTGGTAGAGTTGGATGACACTGCTTCCTCTAGCAACCAGGGGAATGGTCTCTCCAGCATAGAGGGGACCAAAGTTACTCAGGGACCCAGGCAGATTGTGGTGGTAGGGGATTCAATTATTAGGAAGGTAGATAGGGCAATCTGTTACCGGGACCGTGCATGCCGAACAGTGTGTTGTCTCCCGGGTGCTCGGGCTCGGCATATTGCGGATCGGGTGGACAGATTGTTGGGAGGGGCTGGGAATGACCCAGCGATTTTGGTGCATGTTGGCACCAATGACCGAGTTAGAGGAAGAAGGGGTGTCCTAAAGAAAGATTTCAGGGACATAGGTCGCAAACTTAAGGCAAGGACATCCAAGGTAGTATTTTCGGAAATACTACCTGTGCCACGCGCTAGTCCAGGGAGGCAGCGGGAGATTAGGGAGGTTAATGCGTGGCTAAAAGATTGGTGTAGGAAGGAGGGTTTTGGATTCTTAGAGCACTGGGCTGATTTCTCGGTCAGTTGCCATCTTTATTGTCGTGATGGATTGCACCTGAATGAGGAGGGGGCTGCAGTGCTAGGGGAGAGGATGGTTAGAAGGTTGGAGGAGATTTTAAACTAGGCTCCGGGGGGGAGGGGCAAGCAAGTATTTATGGGATAGACATTGAGAGTAGTAAGGAGGAATTTAACAAGAGTAAAGGGGGTGGAGAGGGGGGAAAGGGAAGCATAGCCGATAAGGAGCGGCCCTTTTTAAAGCTAAAAGAAATACCTAAGGGAGGCAATAGACTTAAGTGTATGCTTGCAAATGCAAGAAGCCTGACAGGTAAAATGGGGGAGTTAGAACTAGTAGCAATGAATGAGCAGTATGATATTATAGGTATTACTGAGACCTGGTGGGATGATACACATGACTGGGCAGTCAACTTGGAAGGCTATTCTCTCTTCAGGAGGGATAGGGTAAATAAAAGGGGAGGAGGAGTATGTCTTTATATTAAGCCAGAATTAAAACCAAGTATTCAGGAAGTTATATACGAGAATATTGGTGATAATATAGAGGCATTGTGGGTGGAAATATCCAGCGGAGGAAAAAGTTCAGAGAAGTTTCTGATAGGGATATGCTATAAACCGCCAGATATTAGTACGATTGAGGAAGCCCAACTTCTACAGCAAATTGAAAAGGCTACACAACTAGGTCAAATTTTAATTATGGGGGATTTTAATTATCCGGACATTGATTGGAGTACTGAGACCTGCGGTACAGCTAGGGGAAATAGGTTTCTGAGCACGCTAAAAGACCATTACATGTCCCAATTAGTTGAGGAACCAACTAGGAACCGGACTATACTGGACCTAGTAATAACAAACAATGTAGACGTAATATCAAATATTCAAGTAAAGGAGCACTTGGGAAACAGTGATCATAATATGGTCTCATTTGAAATTAGTTTCCAGAAACAACAGTATAAGGGATCAACTAGGACTTTAAACTTTAAAAAGGCAAATTTTAATATGCTAAAGGAGTCTATAAAGAGCATAGACTGGGACAAAGCCTTTGAAGGAAAAAATACGGAAGAAATGTGGGCTGTCTTTAAAATGTTGTTGGAAACATACACGTATAAGTTCATTCCTATAGGAAATAAATGTAAAAGAATTAAGTCTAAACCAATGTGGCTAAATAAAAAGGTAAGGGAAGAAATGCAAAGGAAGAAGCGTGCATTTAAATTGTTTAAGTCTAAAGGGTCAGAGGAGTCCTTCCATAGGTACAAGGAATGTAATAAAACATGCAAAAAGGAAATTAGATTGGCTAAATTAGAAAATGAAAGGCACGTTGCAAAAGAAAGTAAGACAAACCCCAAAAAGTTTTTTAAGTATATAAATGGCAAAAGGATTAAAAAAGATAATATAGGACCACTAAGAAGTGAGATGGGTGAATTGATAAATGATACTAAGGAAAAAGCAGAGATATTAAACACGTTCTTTTCTTCAGTATTTACCAGAGAGGAACAAATGGCAGGAGTAATACATAAAAATGGAAATGAAACCATGCCATTAATTAATACTTGGTTGTCAGAGGAAGAAGTCCAAAGGCGACTGAAGAATATTAAGATAAATAAAGCTCCAGGTCCAGATGGCATACACCCAAGGGTCCTTATGGAATTAAACTCGGAAATAGCTAGACCGCTATTCTTAATTTTCAGAGATTCAATCTCATCAGGCTCAGTACCAAGGGATTGGCGAATAGCAGATGTGGTGCCGTTGTTTAAAAAGGGGACGAGATCACAACCAGAGAATTATAGACCTGTAAGCCTGACATCGATAGTGGGGAAACTACTGGAAGGTATTTTAAGGGACAGTATTCAGGATTACTTGGTACGCAATAAAATTATTAGTGGGAATCAACATGGATTTGTGAGGGATAGGTCATGTCAAACTAATCTAATTAGTTTCTACGAGGAAGTTAGTGGGAACTTAGACCAGGGCAGGACAGTAGATGTGGTCTACTTAGATTTTGCAAAGGCCTTTGATACAGTGCCACACAAGAGGTTGGTTTACAAAATAAGGGAACTGGGTCTAGAAATCAAAATTTGTACTTGGATCGAAAACTGGTTAGAGAATAGGGAACAGAGAGTTGTGATAAATGGAACATTTTCTAATTGGTCAAAGGTCTTAAGTGGAGTTCCTCAAGGTTCCGTGCTGGGACCACTCCTTTTTAATATATTTATTAATGACCTTGGTGATGGTTTAGAGAGTAAAGTTTCTATTTTTGCAGATGACACTAAACTCTGTAAGGTAATAAAATCAGAGCAAGATGTAGCTTCTCTACAGAGAGACTTAAATAAACTGGAGGATTGGGCGGCTAAATGGAATATGAGGTTTAACACAGATAAATGTAAGGTTATGCATTCAGGGATCAAAAACAAGAACGCAATCTATAAATTAAATGGAATTAATTTGGGAGAATCTATAATGGAAAAGGATTTGGGAGTGCTCGTAGACAGTAGACTTAGCAATAGTGCTCAATGTCAAGCAGCAGCTGCAAGGGCAAACAAAGTATTGGCATGCATAAAAAGGGGCATAGATGCAAGGGAAGACAGTGTAATTTTGCCACTGTATAAATCATTGGTAAGACCTCATCTTGAATATGCAGTACAGTTCTGGGCACCACTCTATAAAAAAGATAATTTGGAACTAGAAAGGGTTCAGAGAAGGGCGACAAAATTGATAAAGTGTATGGAGTCATTAAGTTATGAGGAAAGGTTAGCCAGTTTAGGCATGTTTACTTTAGAAAAGAGGCGTCTAAGGGGAGATATGATTACTATGTACAAATACATTAGGGGTCAATACAGAGAGCTTTCATGGGAACTTTTTACCCCAAGGACCATACACAGGACACGTGGTCATCCCCTAAGGTTAGAGGAGAGGAAATTTCACAACCAGCAAAGGAAGGGGTTCTTTACAGTAAGGGCAGTCAAGATATGGAATTCATTGCCAGGGAAGGTTGTGATGGCAGATTCAATAGATATGTTTAAGAAAGGTTTAGACAAATTTTTAGCGGAAAGGTGTATCCAGGGATACGACCGTTAATTTAAAATAAAGGATAGTAGTGGATATAGGGTAAAAATTGGATTGCAATATTGAGTCTGGGGGGGATTTTCAAAATTGAAACAGATGGGCGGTTGCCTACTCTGGATTAATTACAAATATAAGTGCAGGATCGCAGGAGATCCAAAATAGGTTGAACTTGATGGACTGGTGTCTTTTTTCAACCTCATCAACTATGTAACTATGTAACATGGGGTCTGCGAGCAATAGCACACTGACACATGAGGTCTACGAGGAATAGCACACTGACACATGGGGTCTATGAGAAATAGCACACTGACACATGGGGTCTACGAGGAATAGCACACTGACACATGGGGTCTATGAGGAATAGCACATTGACTCATGGGGTCTACGAGGAATAGCACACTGACACATGGGGTCTATGAGGAATAGCACATTGACTCATGGGGTCTACGAGGAATAGCACACTGACACATGGGGACTACGAGGAATAGCACACTGACACATGGGGTCTATGAGGAATAGCACATTGACTCATAGGGTCTACGAGGAATAGCACACTGACACAGGGGGTCTATGAGGAATAGCACAATGACACATGGGATCTATGAGCAATAGCACACTGACACATGGGGCCTACGAGGAATAGCACACTGGCACATGGGGGCTACGAGGAATAGCACACTGGCACATGGGGTCTACGAGGAATAGCACATTGACTCATGGGGTCTACGAGGAATAGCACACTGACACATGGGGTCTACGAGGAATAGCACACTGGCACATGGGGTCTACGAGGAATAGCACATTGACTCATGGGGTCTACGAGGAATAGCACACTGGCACATGGGGTCTACGAGGAATAGCACATTGACTCATGGGGTCTACGAGGAATAGCACACTGACACAGGGGGTCTATGAGGAATAGCACACTGATACATGGGGGCTACGAGGAATAGCACACTGACACATGGGGTCTACGAGGAATAGCACACTGGCACATGGGGGCTACGAGGAATAGCACATTGACTCATGGGGTCTACGAGGAATAGCACACTGACACAGGGGGTCTATGAGGAATAGCACACTGATACATGGGGTCTATGAGCAATGACACAGACACATGGGGTCCCAGGACATATTAACACTTGGAGTCTCAGTGGCTTTCTGGTTTTTAGAAAGTATCTTGTTCTATTTACATGTGTTTACTGTGGTTAAATGATTCGTGGAAGCTGAATGTGAGCTCCAATTTCTAGTAATAATGCAAGTAACATGTGTTTTCAGTAACTGTTTTGCTAATGATAAATAATAGCTGAGACAACATCAGGGGGAACCTGGCCTGGTAATTAAAGAGTCTTTTAGTGAATTTGTTAGTAACATATAACTTTTTCTCAGCTTTATGGGAGGGGATAAAACCATATGTGTAGGATAAACTTTGGTGGAGATGGTTAATCAGTAACATATGTGCACAGTTAATGTTCGATATGACAACAATAGATTTGTTATTTATTTTCTAACTGACAATGCTGTAATTCAGGAAGTCCGTATATGATATTATATTACTCCCTGATCCTTTTATTTTCACCCACACTAATGGGAAAAGATTTCAGCTTGTGCTAAATATACCCCTTGCACCAGTTGTAGCTGTGTTGAGAGTTTAATGTTATATGCTAACTGTATTATACTGTTATACACCTCATGTGGCGCCCTGTAAATAAAGGATAATAATAATAATATTAATAATAATAGTTTTTATTAATTTCCTATTGTTATGGGGGAGAGATAAGATTGACCCAATCACATTATCATCATCATCCTCATCATCATCATCATTTATTTGTATATACCAAGATCCTGATTTCTACCCCTTACCCCAGCAGTCACAGTAGCCCTTACACTAAACGGATGATGTGAGGGGAGCTATATAAATCAACAAGCAAATTCAAAAATAGATTTTAACTTAAATGACACTTAGGTAACAAGAGATTTGTCCATATATGACAATATATAAATCTCAATGGAATAGATAGGCGCACCCACTAAAAATAATGGAATCTGAAAGGTGATATTATTTTCCTACAGGAGACCCACTTCAAGGCCGGCGGCCACCCCTCCTTGTCCTCTAGAAGACACTCCACGGCTTACTACTCATCTCATACTACAAAGAAAAACGGAGTGGCCATTTTACTCCGCAGCTCTGTTCCCTTCGTTAAGTCAGAGATCAAGGACGACCCTGAGGGAAGATTTTTGATCTTAACGGGAAGGATTGGGCATCTAGACATCACCCTTGCTAACATCTATGCTCCTAACACAGGTCAGGCGGCTTTTTTTACACACTTCTTCACAGAATTACACCGCTCACATAAAGGTTTGGTCCTCCTGGGGAGTGACTTTAACACAGTTATGTCCCCTTCAATAGACAGATCAACACCTAGACGCCCCTTTTCCCTAACTTCGCATACCAAAAACTTGCTAAAGCAAACAACCGAGGCCGGCCTTTTTGACATTTGGCGAGCACTTTATCCCTCCTCTAGGGACTACACATTCTATTCATTTCCCTATCAATCCTACTCCCGAATAGACATGTTCATGAGCTGTACTAATCTTTTCCAACATATAAAGAAAGCTGACATAATCCCTAACACTTGGTCTGACCACTCTATACTCTGCCTCTCGGTCGACCTTTTTCAGAACCCCCAGGGCAGAACTTCATGGAGACTAAACGAGACTTTACTTAAGCTCCCGCACTTTAAAGAGCAAATAGCAGAAGCAATAACAGGGTATTTTGACATCAACAATAACCCAGAAGTTTCGACCCCTACAATTTGGGAAGCTCACAAAGCAGTAATCCGAGCAAACATTATACAGTTCGCTTCCCACAGGAAGAAAGAGCGCATTGAGACATACAATAAGCTATCCTTCCAACTTAAAATCTTAGAATCACAACACAAACAATCTAACTCCCGCTCTCTCGGGCAGCAGATTCAAAAAGTTAGAGGGGAAATTCAAGCTATATTGGCGGAGAAGACTGAGCGTCAACTCCGGTGGCTCAACCAATCCTTCTACGAGAAGGGGGATAAGGCTGACACACTCTTGGCCAACAGAATTAGAGCTAAAAGGGCATCCCAAACAATCACTTCTATTAGAAACAAGAAGGAGAATATATCCTACGACCCCAGGATCATTAATGACACTTTTCATGAATACTATGAAAACCTTTATAATCTGCACAAAGGCCAGCACACCCCAGAAGCCCCTCCCCACACCATCAAATCATACCTAGACAAATGCTCACTGCCCACTCTGTACCATCACCAGATCACATCCTTGAACCAGGAAATTACTGGTGAGGAAGTTACCTTGGCCCTGAAATCATGAAAAAAAAATTCCAAAGCCCCTGGCCTATGGCTTTATGATGTTTTATTATAAAACATTCTCTAAAGAGCTTGTCCCCCAACTGACCCACTTATTTAATAATATATTACACGGCGGTAAATTTCACGAAGAGTCTACCCGCTCTACAATAGTGGTCATCCCCAAACCAAACAAAGACATGTCCCGTTGCTCTAATTATCGCCCCATCTCATTAATTAACGCAGATGTAAAACTATTTGCTAAAGTACTGGCAAACAGATTAAACAACTACATGTCGACCCTGGTATTCCCAGGCCAAGTAGGCTTTATCCCTTCTAGACAGGCCCTGGACAACACTAGACGCACCATAGATATTATGACCTATGTCAATCAGCACAAAATTCCCACAGTGGTCCTAGCCCTTGATGCCGAAAAGGCATTCGACAGGCTTTCCTGGCCCTTTATGTTCAGCACCCTCAATCAATTTGGTCTGAAGGGGGAATTCATGTCGGCCATCCAGGCCCTATACCACCGCCTGTCCTCGTCAGTCTTGACGAATGGATTACTGTCCCCCACCTTCTCCCTGGGTAACGGCACAAGACAAGGGTGCCCTTTGTCACCCCTACTGTACGCACTATGTATCGAACCCCTAGCTGCCGCCATAAGGCGAAACCCAGACATCTCTGGGATTCTCTGGGATTCGGATCGGCCCCCGACACTTCAAAATCTCACTATTCGCTGACGATGTCCTTCTGACACTTTCCAACCCCCTAATTTCGCTCCCAAATTTACTTGAGGAACTAAAGATATACGGTTCCCTGTCAGATTATAAAATAAACAACTCCAAATTAGAGGCTCTTTCGCTCCAAACATCTGACACGTTAAAATGAATCTTAAAGTCATCATTTAAATTCCAATGGCGACCTAAAGCGGTTCGCTATCTTAGGGTCCAGATAACCAAAAAATACAGTCAACTGTTCAACGCTAATTACACCCCCCTTCTAAATTCCATTAAAGGTGACCTCACAAGATGGGATCCGCTGTTCATCTCCTGGTTTGGTAGAATAAATGTAATAAAAATGAACGTCTAACCCCGAATTTTGTATTTGTTTCAGACACTACCTATACCAGTCCTAGGGACAAATTTAGCGAATCTCCAACTAATTTGTAGTAGATTTATTTGGCAGGGGAAAAAAATCAAGACTCAAAAGATCCTCTCTAGCCAAACACTCACAATTGGGAGGATGTGGATTACCGCTCTTTGACCAATACTACCACACAGTCAACCTAAGCCATATTATCTCTTGGCAGACGCCCCCGGGGTTCAAGAGATGGGTCGACCTCGAAAATGCACTCACTCCAGAACACACTCTCAGCTTCTTACCCTGGCTTCCCCGCAGTCAGAGACCGGCCTCGGTTTACTCTCACCCCACCATACAGCTCACGCTTGATCTATGGGACAAACTACACAAGAGATGGAAACTCACCTCGTATCCCTCCCCTCTCACGCCACTCTGGCACAACCCAGATTTCCCTCCCGGTAACACCAAATCTTACGCAGCTCCCTGGCAAAAAGCGGGGATTACTCAATTTACCCATATTTTAGGGACATACGCCCCCCAATCCTTCTCGGATCTGAGAGAAAAGTCTAAACTCCCGTCGTCCTTGTTTTTTGCTTACATCCAAATAAGAAGCTTTATACAATCAAACTGTAGATTGACCAAACTACGTAGCCCCACGCCCTTTGAGAGATGCTGTACCAACCGAGTTGGAGCCCAGGGACTGATATCCCTGGTATATCATGTATAACTTAAGCCAGAAAGCAGTCCCATCGAATTGTTCTGTCACTCACCGGACCGTGAGTGCCTCTTCCCGGACATTTAGGAACCGTGGTCGTCCACCATCCTGAGGGTCTGCGCATGCGCAGCCCTTTTCTATACTTCAGTGTATACCCCTTTAACTCAATTGGCAGATCAGGCAACCTCCCTATATTAAGCACCTGTGGTCAACACCACGTTGCCTGATCTTGGAGTCTCATTCCTCATGAGTCTCTGAAGGTGTTCCTGTATTCCTCGTGTATTCAGCGCTGCTGATTCCTGTGGTTTCCAAACCACTTCTATTCCTGTGGTTTCCATACCACTTCTACCATCAACTATATCATCAGGACTGTTTGCTGATTCCTATCCGCTGCCTCCGTGCACTACAGTCTTCTAAACCACTTCTACCATCAACTGTATCATCAGGACTGTTTGCTGATTCCTATCCGCTGCCTCCGTGCTCTACAGTCTTCTAAACCACTTCAACGTTATTTTATATCAATGTGACTGTTTGCTCATTGCTATCCGCTGCCTCCGTGCACTCCAGCTTTTATTTCACTCACCTGCTTCTCATCAAGTCTGTTTGCTGATTCCTATCCGCTGCCTCTGTGCACTACAGTCTCCTGCTTGCAACTCGCCTGTGTTCATCATCGTGACTGCCAGCTGACTACTATCCGCTGCCTCTGTGCACTACAGTCTCCTGCTTGCAACTCGCCTGTGTTCATCATCGTGAATGCCAGCTGACTACTATCCGCTGCCTCCGTGCACTACAGTCTCCTGCTTGCAACTCGCCTGTGTTCAACATCGTGACTGCCAGCTGATTACTATCCGCTGCCTCCGTGCACTACAGTCTCATCTCATCTTTGCTGTGTCTTCCTCGAGACTGCCGCTTTCATGACCATCTGCTACACTTCGTGATCTACAGCTCCTGCCCTGCGCTGCACTCCTGTTTCCCATCGCTGTTGGTTCCTGTGGTTGCTACTGGTTACCTCCGTGTGCCGCTGAGCCCTGCTGCTGTGGTCAGCGCTATCGTCCATCTCCTGCTGATCCACTCTCCACGCCTTCACGTGTTCCACTGGTCTCTACCCTCCTGTCAGCACTGGATTTGTATCTCATCTACTACCCTCTGCTGGATCATCTCCATTCTCCTGGGTCTCCTATGAGTCCAGTTCCACGTGTTGCTGACTCCTGTGGATTCGTGTCCCTGCTGGTCTACTCACCTGTGCGCTGCACCTGCTAGACCTCTGCCTCACCTGTCCAGGGACTTTCTATCTAGTCGGCCTCTAGCCGCTCAGGTACCGCTACTATCCCATCTGACTGCTACTGCTGAACCACGGTATGCATACTTCTCATTGACTGTGCTGTGTATTGCATATCTTGCTGGACTGTGTTTGGTTTTCTCTGGAGTCTGCTATCTGCTGAGTCTATTGCCATCATTGACTGTGTTATCATTGTGCTGGACTACTTCAAGAGACTTTCTGATTGCAGACCTGCTCAGTCATTTATATATATATATATCTATATTGTGCATATTACTGTGGATCGTGTATAAGGTGCCTGTGTATATCCTGTGTTGCAGTCTTCCCCCGTGCACCTCCTCACATATATATTCAGTGGTACAACTTGCTGATGTCAGACCACTGATCCCTGTTTCCGGTATCACCTGTTCCATCCTCCTCTCACATAGCAGTGGTACAACTTGCTACCGCAGACCACTGACTACCTGGATACCTCCACTTGGATTCCATTCCTTCACTCAGACAGCGGTACAACTTGCTATCCGCAGACCGCTGACTCTCATCACCGCCTTGTTTCTGTTGGACATTCCTCCTCACTATAGCAGTGGTACAACTTGCTACCGCAGACCACTGACTATCTTCACGTGTCCTTGTCCATACAGTTCCTTGTGTATTATTATCTCATTATTACCAGTGTTGCTAGTCATAGACTTTCCTGAGCATCTCATCGGCCATCATTTCATGTTCCGTGATCACCCAGCTACCAGAGTACCCTATTACCATCTACATTGCTCTGGTAAGCCTACCATCTGGTGATCCCTGGGTAAAGACTCCTAGTGCCCGTGACAGTAAGATCAGGCCATGACAGACCCAGATGCGGAACCTACCGCCAAAGAGATGCTGCAACATCTGGTTAGCCGTGTGGAACAACAGGATGCCCGCCAACAGCTGTTACTTCAGTGTTATCAGTCATTAACCTCCCAAGGAACATCTGGACAGACTGTGACAGCTACTACTGAAGCTCCTGTGTTTTCCTCCGTTTCCCCATTGCCATCCCAGGTGTCTACAGCTTCCACGCTTCACCTGCCTACTCCGTCAAAGTACGATGGAGACCCCAAAACTTGTAGGGGTTTCCTTAACCAATGTTCAGTCCATTTTGAGCTCCAACCTCAAAATTTTTCTACCCATCGTTCCAGAGTGGCCTATCTTATCTCTTTGTTTTCAGGACAAGCCCTGGCTTGGGCCTCCCCTCTGTGGGAGAGGAACGATCCAATATTACAAGATAGTGCCAAATTCATTTCTACATTCCGAAGTGTGTTCGATGAACCAGGTCGTGTGACCTCCGCTGCTTCCAGCATCCTCCGTCTGCGACAAGGATCTCATACTGTAGGCCAGTACGTCATTCAATTTAGGATCTTAGCCTCTGAACTTCAGTGGAACACTGAAGCCCTAGTTGCCGCCTTCTGGCAGGGGCTTTCCGATAAAATTAAAGATGCACTGACTACTCAAGAGCTTCCTTCGTCCCTTGAAGATTTGATCTCTCTATGCCATCGTGTTGATATGAGATTTCGTGAAAGAGAGGCTGAGAAAACGACTTCTGCTAAAGCACCTTTTCGCTCTAACCCTCAATTTCGTCCAGTGTCACCCGCTGTGATTCCCATGGAGATAGGACGTTCCAAGTTATCTTCTGAGGAGAGGAAACGAAGAGTCAAGAATAGACTCTGTATCTATTGTGCTGATTCCACTCATGTCCTCAGCTCCTGCCCTAAGAGATCGGGAAATGCCAGGCCCTAACTAGTTCTGGAGAGGTGAAGTTAGGGTCCCTGGAGTCCTCTCCATCGTCTATGAAATCTAAAGTCTGCGCTTTTGATGTGACTATTTCCGTTGCTACCAAAACCTTTGAGTCACAGGCATTGATTGATTCCGGAGCAGCAGGAAATTTTATTTCCAAATCGTTAGTAAATCAATGGTCTCTACCAGTGATTACCTTAAAAACTCCCATTACTGTGACGGCTATCGATGGATCACGGCTCATCAACGGTCTCATCACCCAGAGTACGTCTCCAGTAACCCTTCAGATTGGTGCTCTGCATCATGAAGAGATATCGTTTTTAATTCTCCCTGTGACGACAAGTCCGATTGTCCTAGGCCTTCCATGGCTTCAGTGTCACTCTCCCCAGATTGACTGGCGCACCCCTCAAGTCACGTCTTGGGGGTCTGAATGTCACCATCATTGCCTTTCCCAAGTCATTCCTCTCAAGGTACAGCAAGCTTCCATCTCAGCTATTTCACCGGGACTCCCTCCTCAATATGCTTCATTTACCGATGTTTTTGATAAAGCTCAGTCTGAACGTCTTCCTCCTCATCGTTCTTGGGATTGTCCGATTGATCTTCTTCCTGGCAAGACTCCTCCCAGGGGCCGGGTCTATCCACTCTCGTTACCTGAAACTCAAGCTACATCTGAATATATACGGGAGAACCTCCAGCGTGGGTTCATTCGACCTTCCACCTCGCCCGCTGGAGCTGGGTTCTTCTTTGTCAAAAAGAAGGATGGATCATTACGCCCTTGTATAGATTTTCGTGGACTCAATGCCATTACTATTAAGAATCGGTATCCCATTCCGTTGATCACTGAGCTATTTGACCGCATCAAGGGAGCCCGTATTTTTACTAAGTTGGATCTTCGTGGTGCCTACAATTTAATCAGAATCCGTTCCGGTGACGAATGGAAGACAGCGTTTAACACCAGAGACGGGCATTACGAATATCTGGTAATGCCTTTCGGGCTATGTAATGCCCCCGCTGTTTTTCAGGGCTTCATCAATGAGATTTTTCGGGACTTATTATATGTATGTGTCGTCGTCTACCTGGACGACATATTGATTTTTTCACAGGACCTGCCTTCTCACCACCAACATGTGGCAGAAGTCCTCTCCAGTCTACGGAAAAATTCATTGTTCTGTAAATTAGAAAAATGTTCATTCGAATTACCCCAGATTCCATTCTTGGGGTATATTGTTTCCGGAGTTGGTCTGAAGATGGATCCTGACAAAGTAAATGCTGTACTACATTGGCCCCAGCCAACTACTCTTCGTGCGATCCAGCGTTTTTTAGGTTTTGCCAATTACTATAGACGCTTCATTCAAGACTTTTCTTCCATTGCATCTCCTATTGTGGCCCTGACTCGAAAAGGGGCTAATCCTAAGCAATGGTCAACTGAGGCTATTCAAGCCTTTCAAACATTAAAAGAGTCCTTCTCTTCGGCTCCAATCCTTCGTCAGCCTGATGTGACACTCCCCTTCTTCCTAGAAGTAGATGCCTCTAATGTGGGCTTAGGAGCTATTCTCTCCCAACGCTCGGAACAGCAAAAATTCCACCCTTGTGCCTTCTATTCTCGGGGTCTCCTACCCGCAGAGAAGAATTATACCATCGGAGACAAGGAATTACTGGCTATCAAAGCCGCATTAGAGGAATGGAGATACTTGTTGGAGGGGGCTCGCCATCCGGTGACGATCTTCACGGATCATAAGAACTTGTCATATCTCCAGTCTGCCCAATGCTTGAACCCTCGTCAAGCAAGATGGTCTCTTTTCTTTTCCCGTTTTGAATTAATAATTACCTTCAAACCAGCTGCCAAGAACAAAAAAGCTGATGCCTTATCTAGAGCCTTTGTTACGTCCTCTGATATAGAAGAGGTTCCCAACCATACCATTCTAGACCCCAAATGTATCTCACTGGCTGCTTCATCCACCAAAACGCTACCATTTGGGAAGACCCTCGTGCCTCCTACTCTAAGGAGGAAAATCCTTTCGTGGTTCCATGCCTCTCGTTTTTCTGGACTGTCAATCAAGATCTTGAGACTTTTATAAGGATATTTTCATCAGCCAATCAAGACAACTGGGTAGAGTTACTCCCTTGGGCTGAGTTCGCCCATAACAACATGTACCATGAGTCATCATCCAAAACTCCATTCTTTGTGGTCTACGGTCACCATCCGTCTTTTCCGGAATTTCCTGCCCTCCCGCCCACCCAAGTTCCTGCGGTGGAAACTGTTTGTCAGACCTTTAAAAATATCTGGTCTCAGGTCAGAACCTGTTTAAAGAAGACATCTGTCAAATATAAATCTTTCGCTGATAAGAAGAGGCGGGCTATTCCACCACTAAAAATTGGAGATCGTGTCTGGTTATCCACAAAAAATATTCGTTTGAAGGTTCCATCCATGAAATTCGCCCCTCGTTTTATTGGTCCATATAGGATCATTCAAGTTATCAATCCAGTATGTGTGAAACTCCTTCTTCCTAAGAGTCTTCGGATTTCTAATGCCTTCCATGTATCTTTGCTCAAACCTCTTATTATCAACCGTTTTTCAACTCCTCCCTCAGCTCCGCAGCCAGTTCAAGTTCATCAGGAGGAGGATTTTGAGATTACCGAGGTACTAGATGCAAAAATTTCGCGAGGAGTCCTCCACTTCCTCGTTCATTGGAAGGGCTTTGGTCCTGAGGAGCGCTCTTGGATCAAAGCTGAAGATCTTAATGCTCCTGCCCTTTTGAAGAAGTTTTACTCCAAAAATCCGGACAAGCCCGGTTCCAGGCGTTCTGTGCCCACCTTTAAAAGGGGGGGTACTGTCACTCACCGGACCGTGAGTGCCTCTTCCCGGACATTTAGGAACCGTGGTCGTCCACCATCCTGAGGGTCTGCGCATGCGCAGCCCTTTTCTATACTTCAGTGTATACCCCTTTAACTCAATTGGCAGATCAGGCAACCTCCCTATATTAAGCACCTGTGGTCAACACCACGTTGCCTGATCTTGGAGTCTCATTCCTCATGAGTCTCTGAAGGTGTTCCTGTATTCCTCGTGTATTCAGCGCTGCTGATTCCTGTGGTTTCCAAACCACTTCTATTCCTGTGGTTTCCATACCACTTCTACCATCAACTATATCATCAGGACTGTTTGCTGATTCCTATCCGCTGCCTCCGTGCACTACAGTCTTCTAAACCACTTCTACCATCAACTGTATCATCAGGACTGTTTGCTGATTCCTATCCGCTGCCTCCGTGCTCTACAGTCTTCTAAACCACTTCAACGTTATTTTATATCAATGTGACTGTTTGCTCATTGCTATCCGCTGCCTCCGTGCACTCCAGCTTTTATTTCACTCACCTGCTTCTCATCAAGTCTGTTTGCTGATTCCTATCCGCTGCCTCTGTGCACTACAGTCTCCTGCTTGCAACTCGCCTGTGTTCATCATCGTGACTGCCAGCTGACTACTATCCGCTGCCTCTGTGCACTACAGTCTCCTGCTTGCAACTCGCCTGTGTTCATCATCGTGAATGCCAGCTGACTACTATCCGCTGCCTCCGTGCACTACAGTCTCCTGCTTGCAACTCGCCTGTGTTCAACATCGTGACTGCCAGCTGATTACTATCCGCTGCCTCCGTGCACTACAGTCTCATCTCATCTTTGCTGTGTCTTCCTCGAGACTGCCGCTTTCATGACCATCTGCTACACTTCGTGATCTACAGCTCCTGCCCTGCGCTGCACTCCTGTTTCCCATCGCTGTTGGTTCCTGTGGTTGCTACTGGTTACCTCCGTGTGCCGCTGAGCCCTGCTGCTGTGGTCAGCGCTATCGTCCATCTCCTGCTGATCCACTCTCCACGCCTTCACGTGTTCCACTGGTCTCTACCCTCCTGTCAGCACTGGATTTGTATCTCATCTACTACCCTCTGCTGGATCATCTCCATTCTCCTGGGTCTCCTATGAGTCCAGTTCCACGTGTTGCTGACTCCTGTGGATTCGTGTCCCTGCTGGTCTACTCACCTGTGCGCTGCACCTGCTAGACCTCTGCCTCACCTGTCCAGGGACTTTCTATCTAGTCGGCCTCTAGCCGCTCAGGTACCGCTACTATCCCATCTGACTGCTACTGCTGAACCACGGTATGCATACTTCTCATTGACTGTGCTGTGTATTGCATATCTTGCTGGACTGTGTTTGGTTTTCTCTGGAGTCTGCTATCTGCTGAGTCTATTGCCATCATTGACTGTGTTATCATTGTGCTGGACTACTTCAAGAGACTTTCTGATTGCAGACCTGCTCAGTCATTTATATATATATATATCTATATTGTGCATATTACTGTGGATCGTGTATAAGGTGCCTGTGTATATCCTGTGTTGCAGTCTTCCCCCGTGCACCTCCTCACATATATATTCAGTGGTACAACTTGCTGATGTCAGACCACTGATCCCTGTTTCCGGTATCACCTGTTCCATCCTCCTCTCACATAGCAGTGGTACAACTTGCTACCGCAGACCACTGACTACCTGGATACCTCCACTTGGATTCCATTCCTTCACTCAGACAGCGGTACAACTTGCTATCCGCAGACCGCTGACTCTCATCACCGCCTTGTTTCTGTTGGACATTCCTCCTCACTATAGCAGTGGTACAACTTGCTATCGCAGACCACTGACTATCTTCACGTGTCCTTGTCCATACAGTTCCTTGTGTATTATTATCTCATTATTACCAGTGTTGCTAGTCATAGACTTTCCTGAGCATCTCATCGGCCATCATTTCATGTTCCGTGATCACCCAGCTACCAGAGTACCCTATTACCATCTACATTGCTCTGGTAAGCCTACCATCTGGTGATCCCTGGGTAAAGACTCCTAGTGCCCGTGACATGTTCGAGACCGCTTGGGAACGCGACATTGGCAAAACTCTGGATCAGGAGGGATGGTCCCGGCTCAGAACCAGGATCTCCAAGATATCCATTAACACATCGATCAAAAAAAACACATGTAAGGTCTACACAAGATGGTACCTAGTTCCCATGAGACTTCACAAAATTTACCCAGGTACATCAGACCTCTGCTGGAGGTCCTGTGGTGGGGTGGGATCTTTTTATCACATTTGGTGGACATGCCCCCTCATATCCAACCTATGGGCCCAGGTTTCCGACTTTATTTCTAAAATTCTGAAGGTCGTGGTTTCCCCGGACCCATTGGTCATGCTACTATGCTCTCGAGACAAATCACTCAATAAGTTCAGCAACAAGCTGGCACAAAATATATGTGCCGCAACACGCCTTCAAATAGCTAAGAATTGGAAGTCATCGTGCCTACCGAACCTCCAAAGCATAACCTCCCGAATATGGTACATATCCTCAATGGAATATATCACAAGTCTCCTACATGATAAAGTCACCAATTTTCATAAGATTTGGGATCCCTGGTACTCTTTTCGCCAGTCCCCTATGCCTGCCACTCAGTAACTTGTCCCACCTCCACATTGTGGTCTTTTAATCCCCAGTATCATCACTCCTTTAAGTAATGGTCTTTCTCTGTTATTAACGTACCTCTAGTCCATCACGAAGGTGGACACCAATTTTCTCCTCAACCTACTCACTAGCTTCTCTTGTGAGACACGTTGCTCCCTGAAGGTGGGTTGCGCGGGTCGCTCCCTCCTAGGGGAACCCATTGAACCCTTCTTTTTTCTCTTTTCTCCCCCTCCTTTTTTTCACTCATTTTCTTTCTCTTTCTCTTTCTCCTTCTCTCTCCCCCCCCCTTCTATTTTAACCAAAAAAAATAAATAAAAAAAAACAACAACAAAAGAGACTCTAGGAAAATGAAGGAAAGAAAATGCACAATTAACATCGCAGCAAAGGATAAACTTCCCTGTACTTTCAGATTATGTACTGTATTGTATACTCTGGGAATTTTTTCTCCTCCTCCCTTTCCTGTTTCCCAATTATGTTACTATATTTGTATTGTTGTCAAAAATAAAGAGTTTAAAAATAAAATAAAATAATGGAATCTATTAATCTATAAACAGAAATCTATAACCAGATGTACAGTGTATATTGTACAGTTGCGGTTCTTACGTGTATTCACTTAAATATTATGTTTATAATTGTGCTGGTAATAATTCCCTTTTAAAGAACATACATGTATAATAATTCTTTACAAAAATGACCTTGCTGCCTTCGATTTCAATGTAGTAAAATGACCGCTATGAGTTTTTCCACCTATAACATATACGTAGCCCTCCGTAATGTACTGTTTATATAATATCTACTACAGAATCTTGGAAGTAGAATATACACAATGTTACTCACAAAACATAGTGCCATAGTTCGATAACTGTATCAATGATATATACCAATCAGAAATAAATGTCATTTATCCTGTGTCAGTTTGTTTTAAAAGATTTAATCACCATCCGTTTCAATGAAGTAATTGACGGCCATTCCACCTGGTTAAGCACACGATTAGTGGAACGAACTATGTGATGTCCACAGACCCCGTAGGTAAAAAGTTCCAGTGATGAGGAATTAATAATTGACAATGCACATCATTCTGATCGGCAGGGGCAGGCTTTGCTGGGAGGCAGGGGGCATCAGCTCTCACCTGCTGATCGGTATGTTTGCATAAAGAAAAGAAAAGAGGAACAGACGCACTTTCATAGTGCATTAACTTTTAATGATAACATTTATAAAACAACCCACAGAAACATTTCTTTTTCAGATGTTGCAAGTATAATTACCTTAGACAATGATAAATAATATAAATATATAATAATATAAATGATAAAAGGCGGGACAGATGAGAAATGGGTGCCAAAAACTGCTCATAATACGCTGAATGAATTAATGACAGGTGGGTGGAATCCAGCGTAAGTTTCAAACACCTCTCACCGACGCGTTTCAACCCAAAGTGCGGGTCTTTTCAAGGTAGGAGGTGTGGACTATCCTTAAATAACATTCCAATTAAAAATATACAGCAGGTGATTTTGGACTTTAGTTAAAACATATATTCGAGGGAAACATATAGAATAAATTTTTTTTAAATTATCTGTATGTGTCACTATAAAAATACAGTTGGATTGAAATGATCACATTTTAATCCGGATTATAAACATAATAAATAAAAATAAAGCCTAAAATATAGACTTTAATTTAAATACAACATCTCGAAACATATTCATTCTCAATTAGTTAAATGAACAGATTTCTGTTTAAATTGCAAACAAAACTTTATCAAACACAAAAACCACAATCAGAATGTGTAATTTTAAATCTAAGAATTAGGTTCAGAGAAACTATTTCTAAACTTAAACTTGATAGAATTGCTTTATATTATTCCTAAATGCTTTACATATAGATTAATATATAATACAATAGTTTTTCCTCATGTATCTTTATATTTTACTTATCAACAAGGGAAATCACTTGGCATTTATACAGCATAATTTAAATACAACTAATTCATATTATTAAATACCAAAACATGTGTACGATATTAATTTGTAATAAATATAATATATAAATGTTTCAAATAAACCATTTTAATTAAAGTCTTCATTAAGACCAGGTGGTTGTAATGTTTTCAATTTGAATACCCAAGTCATTTCCCTTTTTGCCAAATCACTGGTGTTGTTCAGTTTCCTCCAATTTTCATTTACTACATTATAATACTCACAAATTACACTAAAGATTTTGTAGAGCATTTGTGTGATTTTTGAAAAATGTTCAGAAACTGAGTGCTTTTAATATTTTTTTAATATTTTGTATATATTCTGCTATTCTTTTTTTCAAAGAGTGGGTTGCTTTGCCCACATCCTGATTTACACACTGACATTTTAACAAATAAATTAATTTTTTTTGTATTATTTAGTGAATTTAGTAATTTTAAACATTTTTTTACTTCTGAAGATATGAATTCTTTAATCTTATTGGTAGAATTAGAGCATGTCTTACAGACAATACATAATCCACATCGATAAAAACCTCTATTTTTTATTGCGTTTTCTTTAGATTCATCCCTGTATGTATTTCTGACCAGATGATTTTTTAGATTTTTAGAATCGGAGCTCTACGGTACACAATTCTTGGGTATTGCGATAAGTGTTCTTTTAAAATATGGCCCTTTTTTGTCTTCCCGTTTTCTTAATGCTCTTTTCTATATATTTATGCTGTTGATTAACTTGGCAATAAACATTAAACCATGATGTTCATTCTTATTTTTTACTTTGGGTTTAATAATGTACCACTGTCTAGTTTTTCAATTGTTTCTAAAGAATCTGTATTTTTTTTGTTATAACATTTATTAGTAAACTATTCTGTCATATCTAAAACTTGTTTTTGAAAGACAATTTTTTTGGAACAATTTCGTCGTAATCTTCTGAACTGACTATTAGGTACACTTTCCAACCAATTCTTATGATGGTGACTTTTCATTGGGATATATGAATTAGAATCAATTGGTTTACAATACTTTTTGGTGTTAATTTTCCCATCAGTTATATAGATTGTTAAATCCAAAACAACATTTCTTTTTCACTAATAATATAAGAAAGTTCTATATTCTGAGTGCTACTGTTAAAATGTTCACAAGATAAATTCAGATCATTCCGACTCCCTTTCCACACAAAAATATCATCTATATAGCGGTTCCAAGAGACCAGGTTCGCCCCAAAGTCATAGCCACTCCAGACACACAGGTCCTTCCAATGTGCCATAAAGAGATTGGCATAACTCGGGGCGAACCTGGTCCCCATTGCAGTCCCCACCAATTGAAGATAGACGACATTCTTGAATAAAAAAATTTTTTTAGTGAGAATGAAAGTTATACTGGCTTCAATAAATTCTTCATTTACAGTAGTTTTCTTTGGAAAATAATCAATTGCTTGTAAGCCCTGAAGGTGTTGTAGGATAGCATATAGAGACTTTACATCTGCAGTTACCATAATCTCACTCTCTTTCCATATCAAAGTATCTAAAATATCTAATACTTGCATGGTATCATTAAGCTATCATCATTATTAAATCTGCAGATAATGGGGGGTTGATTGTTGTCATTTCTTCCCACCTGTCCCAACATATAAAGTTGAGTTTATTAAATAATCCTCAGTTAGAAGCTGTGAGGATATCACCATGAGATGTGGGGCTGCAGTATTATAATTATGTGATAAATCTCTTTACAGATTGAGTTTTGACAATCAAGATGGTGGTGAAATTAGTGGCAGCGCTGTGTCTCCTCCACCTGTTCTCATCAGCGCAGGTAACTACCTTTCTCTCCGTCTCCCGCTGTCTCTCTGGGGCCACTTATGATGCCAGTAAATAGCACAGATCAGCACAAAAGCATTTTCTCTCTTGTGACAACGTGAGACTGATTTTACATCTGTTGTATTGGACATTATACCCCTTCATGCAGCGATGGACAGTACTATAGCTACTGCACTGATTTCTTGAGTAGTTTCCTAAACAGTATAGATGAACTTATATTTCAAACTTTTAGTTAATCCTGTTTGGTGAAATTTTATTATTATGATGTTTGCAAATCCTAAAATTTATTTTTTAATTTTCTTGCTGAAACAGCATTCTCTACATGAATGAATAACCTGTTTTGCTACTTCCACCCTTCCCTCTTCTTTCTCTCTGGGAAGCAGCAAATGTGTGAAACCACAGAGTGAATTATCTTATGCAATGTTGCACATTTACTTGTGCGCAACTACACCCATTTTTATGGAGAAATCCACCGACTTGAGGCTCAAGGAAGAGGCATTGTGAAAAGTGCACAGGTTAATGGGAGGAGGTGGTGTCACAAACCTCCTGTGACTGGTAGATTGTAAACTTAATCTACTCTTTAAAGCTTCTACGACTATATCGATCTGTAGATTGTGCCCACAATGGAATATATGGTTCCTTCCAGCAGGGCTTATGGAAACATCTGAGATTTCCGCTCTTCCTTCATCCTGTAAGGCAAGTTGCAATAAGTCAACCAGCTTTGCTTATCTCTTTCCCTCCAGGTTCAATCCTCAGCTCTGATACCATTTCCACAGGGGGGCAGTATCTGGAAACAGAGCAGGACAGACATATAGGGGTTAATGCTGGATAATGGTTATATTATCAGGTCAATATATTTATGTTGGACATAATGGAAATCTACCGACATGTCCTTAATCTTCTTTGGTTGCCAAGGAGATGATTGTGTACAATGCTGCTACGAATCTTTCCTGCCCCTATTTACCTCCAATAAATAGGGGCAAGGACCAAAGCTGAGGATGGTGATAGAGAAATTAGATAATCGATACACTACAGCGCTCTGCCAACTGGTATATATATAGAGAAATTAGGACTGGCCCTGTTTAGGGTTAAAAGCCATAGCATGTCTCACTAAAATCTCCAATCAGCCCCACTGCTAGACAGCCTGGGCTGCTCCACTATAATAGGGAGATTACATGCCATGGTGAAAAACATCCATAGGCTGGTTAATGTATATATATATATATATATATATATATATATATATGTAGTGCTCCCTCCAGCACTAGGGCATTAGGGCAGTGGGTCTGTGTGGCCGGCAGCCACGTGGGCCATTATGCTGATAGAGGAAGCATCCCCTGCAATGAGAGAGAAATGAGAAAATAATAAAAAGGAAGTGAGGAGTGGTAATAAATGGTATACAAACCGAGTGAGAAGATGGTAGAGATGACGAACATAAGGAACCATTGCTGAGCAACAAATGGGTTGGATCAGCTGATCACACCAGAAGCAGTTGAGACTGGCAGTGGAGTGACGGTGTGCAAAGAGACATTTGGGAGAAGCGGCTATTGAAGTATTGAAGAACCGATAGACAGGGGAGTGATTTAGTTAGCACCACAGTAATGAGAGAACTGAAGTATATTTGATAGGACTGATGATGCCTCACTGGTAGGAGGGAGGTTGCATATAAATGTATATAAAAAAATGTAAAAAAGATTCCCACACTCTAGAATGCAGCTAAATGAACAATTCTGGGAGTCCCTGGGACCGCCTTTCACTGACTAGCCAATCACAAGCATTTACCCATGCTGGTGAGTGATGGTGAGTCCCGCAAACTCTAAGGTTTAAGCATTTTACACCAGTCTATGGCAAGAGATTCATTGGTGAATTGCTGAAATTTGTGAATCAATCTGATTCATTTATGCATCAATTGTACACAAACCCGGGAATGGATAAAGTGAATGGATAACAGTAAAAAATAATATAAGGTATGTAATTTATGTAATCCCTGCTTGCATGGATGTGTTGGGATAGTGTGTCCTCCATGACATCATATCCTAAGTCAACGTCTCTCTTATCAAAGGGTAATGCGGGTTAAGGTGGGCAAACCACACCCTCCGCACAAGTGATTAAGGTGAGGCAGGTGAATCGATGCACAAACACAAATGATCAGATTAATGGGTGCCAGGTCATCTTCTCTGGTGAATAAATAATGAAGCATTTATTTCCAAATAATAATGTACTTGATGAACACAACTGCCCACGAAAAAGTCTCTCAACTAGACCAGGTGATCACATTAACTAGGATACCTGAGTTCTCCCTTGTAGATCTCTCAAATTTATCTCAGAGCATGAACTCATGATCTTCACATCCAACTCTCACATAGGTCAGGTCTTACAGCTCTCCTGGTCTGGAAGTTGGCCTATGCTCCCGATGTCACTTGACTTCCCTATTTCAACTCGTCTCTCATTCCTCTCCTGTACTCGGATCAGCACCTCCACACCCTCTCGCCCGAGAAGGACTCATGTTCCTACACCTCAAGGGGGTGTTACGTTTATAAAACATGCATTAGCATAACATTGTTCATGCTTCCATATCTGTGTATTTGTGGACATAGATAAATGTCTACCTCAAGTAAGTGGTATTTTGGACATTGATGACAGTCAGATATTTTCAATGTGAATAATCTTTGTGGAGACACAACTGTGAAAAAGGTTAAAATGTGACTAAGATTTATTTATAATGATTTCCCGAATATCTTTTACAGTTGAAGTGTCAGGCTGTGGATTTGAATATGATGCCAGATACGTTTGATGATCAGTATCTCTGCTGCGTAGAGGAAATGGAGCGTGAAGTCCTGAAGATACTGGAGCAGGAAAAGGCATATAATCAGTTCACAACAATGTGGAATAAAGCAAACGAACACTGGAAGCAGAAGAAACCAAATTTAGTGCTTCCTGATAAATTTAAGGATGAGTAGCTGTTGTACTGTACACAATGGAAGCTCCATACCCCATCTACAAACAGCTAAATAGAAATGTGTCTATCGCTGGGAGCTCTAGAGATTATTACATGGACAATTTCCATTTCAAAGCCCTTCACTTCTACCTGACGAGAGCGTTACAAGTTCTGGAGGAAGGTTGTGCTGAGAGGTTCGAGGTTTATAGGGGAACAAATCTGGGTAACATTAATGTGTCTCCAGAATTTAGATTCGGACAGTTTACATCATCATCTAGAAGATCTGCAATAGCTGCAATATTTGGAATGAATCCATATTTTCATATATAAACCTGCTTTGGAGTGGATATAAAGGAATTATCAGATTATGAGGAAGAAGAAGTCTTAATTCCTGTTGCAGAAAAATTTGACAATATAAAGAAAACTGGAAACACAGGTGAAGAGCACCGGCCAACTGTGCAGCTACTATAACTGTGCTTATCTAGGAGGTGAGTGTAATATCACTGAGTGTACCTAGGAGGTGAGTGTAATATCACTGAGTGTACCTAGGAGGTGAGTGTAATATCACTGAGTGTATCTAGGAGGTGAGTGTAATATCACTGAGTGTACCTAGGAGGTGAGTGTAATATCACTGTGTGTACCTAGGAGGTGAGTGTAATATCACTGTGTGTACCTAGGAGGTGAGTGTAATATCACTGTGTGTACCTAGGAGGTGAGTGTAATATCACTGTGTGTACCTAGGAGGTGAGTGTAATATCACTGAGTGTACCTAGGAGGTGAGTGTAATATCACTGAGTGTACCTAGGAGGTGAGTGTAATATCACTGAGTGTATCTAGGAGGTGAGTGTAATATCACTGAGTGTACCTAGGAGGTGAGTGTAATATCACTGTGTGTACCTAGGAGGTGAGTGTAATATCACTGTGTGTACCTAGGAGGTGAGTGTAATATCACTGTGTGTACCTAGGAGGTGAGTGTAATATCACTGTGTGTACCTAGGAGGTGAGTGTAATATCACTGAGTGTACCTAGGAGGTGAGTGTAATATCACTGTGTGTACCTAGGAGGTGAGTGTAATATCACTGTGTGTACCTAGGAGGTGAGTGTAATATCACTGTGTGTACCTAGGAGGTGAGTGTAATATCACTGTGTGTACCTAGGAGGTGAGTGTAATATCACTGTGTGTACCTAGGAGGTGAGTGTAATATCACTGTGTGTACCTAGGAGGTGAGTGTAATATCACTGTGTGTACCTAGGAGGTGAGTGTAATATCACTGAGTGTACCTAGGAGGTGAGTGTAATATCACTGTGTGTACCTAGGAGGTGAGTGTAATATCACTGAGTGTACCTAGGAGGTGAGTGTAATATCACTGAGTGTATCTAGGAGGTGAGTGTAATATCACTGTGTGTACCTAGGAGGTGAGTGTAATATCACTGTGTGTACCTAGGAGGTGAGTGTAATATCACTGAGTGTACCTAGGAGGTGAGTGTAATATCACTGAGTGTACCTAGGAGGTGAGTGTAATATCACTGTGTGTACCTAGGAGGTGAGTGTAATATCACTGTGTGTACCTAGGAGGTGAGTGTAATATCACTGAGTGTACCTAGGAGGTGAGTGTAATATCACTGAGTGTACCTAAGAGGTGAGTGTAATATCACTGAGTGTACCTAGGAGGTGAGTGTAATATCACTGTGTGTACCTAGGAGGTGAGTGTAATATCACTGTGTGTACCTAGGAGGTGAGTGTAATATCACTGTGTGTACCTAGGAGGTGAGTGTAATATCACTGAGTGTACCTAGGAGGTGAGTGTAATATCACTGAGTGTACCTAGGAGGTGAGTGTAATATCACTGTGTGTACCTAGGAGGTGAGTGTAATATCACTGTGTGTACCTAGGAGGTGAGTGTAATATCACTGTGTGTACCTAGGAGGTGAGTGTAATATCACTGTGTGTACCTAGGAGGTGAGTGTAATATCACTGAGTGTACCTAGGAGGTGAGTGTAATATCACTGTGTGTACCTAGGAGGTGAGTGTAATATCACTGTGTGTACCTAGGAGGTGAGTGTAATATCACTGTGTGTACCTAGGAGGTGAGTGTAATATCACTGTGTGTACCTAGGAGGTGAGTGTAATATCACTGTGTGTACCTAGGAGGTGAGTGTAATATCACTGTGTGTACCTAGGAGGTGAGTGTAATATCACTGTGTGTACCTAGGAGGTGAGTGTAATATCACTGAGTGTACCTAGGAGGTGAGTGTAATATCACTGTGTGTACCTAGGAGGTGAGTGTAATATCACTGAGTGTACCTAGGAGGTGAGTGTAATATCACTGAGTGTATCTAGGAGGTGAGTGTAATATCACTGTGTGTACCTAGGAGGTGAGTGTAATATCACTGTGTGTACCTAGGAGGTGAGTGTAATATCACTGAGTGTACCTAGGAGGTGAGTGTAATATCACTGAGTGTACCTAGGAGGTGA